>NC_051161.1:141711846-141904346 GCF_013339745.2 Dermacentor silvarum | reverse complement strand
ACAAAGCATAGAGGAAAACACAGCATACGAGGAAAGACACATAATACGAGCACATTATTAGAAATGCTACATGCATCTAGCAGTAAT
Organism: Dermacentor silvarum; assembly: GCF_013339745.2. Taxonomy (NCBI): domain Eukaryota; kingdom Metazoa; phylum Arthropoda; class Arachnida; order Ixodida; family Ixodidae; genus Dermacentor; species Dermacentor silvarum. The sequence goes on along the minus strand of NC_051161.1, from coordinate 141,904,259 downwards.
ACTGTTACGGTGAGCATTTATTCGTTCGGAAGTAGCTGGTTGGTACTCGTCAAGTTACATAGCACAAAAACATAGGCTCACGCCTCGCTCGAGCGTTCACTCGAGCCCTCATTGTTGGCGTCTTCATGGTTCCACCGTGAAATAACCCCGGTGGATGAAGCACCGTCCCGGTGCTTTCTATGGTTGAGACGGCGTGCCTCTGTTGTAAAGCTTGAGGCGGCAAACGTGCACAATGTCGCTTGGTGGTGTGCCAGTCAATCAGTGACAATCAGTGGTGGTGTGGCAGTCAGGTGGTGTGACTTGGGTGTCAGCGGATATATTTCATCATCATCATCATCAGCCTATATTTTATGTCCACTGCAGGACGAAGGCCTCTCCCTGCGATCTCCAATTACCCCTGTCTTGCGCTAGCGTATTCCAATTTGCGCCTGCAAATTTCCTAACTTCATCATCCCATCTGGTTTTCTGCCGACCTCGACTGCGCTTCCCTTCTCTTGGTATCCATTCTGTAACCCTAATGGTCCACCGGTTATCCATCCTACGCATTACATGGCCTGCCCAGCTCCATTTCTTCCGCTTAATGTCAACTAGAATATCGGCTATCCCCGTTTGTTCTCTGATCCACACCGCTCTCTTCCTGTCTCTTAACGTTAGTCCTAAGATTTTTCGTTCCATCGCTCTTTGTGCGGTCCTTAACTTGTTCTCGAGCTTCTTTGTTAACCTCCAAGTTTCTGCCCCATATGTTAGCACCGGTAGAATGCAATGATTGTACACTTTTCTTTTCAACGACAGTGGTAAGCTCCCAGTCAGGATTTGGTAATGCCTGCCGTATGCACTCCAACCCAATTTTATTCTTCTGCAAATTTCTTTCTCGTGATCAGGGTCCCCTGTGAGTAATTGACCTAGATAAACGTACTCCTTTACAGACTCTAGAGGCTGACTGGCGATCCTGAATTCTTGTTCCCTTGCCAGGCTATTGAACATTATCTTTGTCTTCTGCATATTCATCTTCAACCCAATTCTTACACTTTGTCGATTAAGGTCCTCAATCATTTGTTGTAATTCGTCTCCATTGTTGCTGAATAGGACAATGTCATCTGCAAACCGAAGGTTGCTGAGATATTCGCCATTGATCCTCACTCCTAAGCCTTCCCAGTCTAACAGCTTGAATACTTCTTCTAAGCATGCAGTGAATAGCATTGGAGAGATTGTGTCTCCTTGCCTGACCCCTTTCTTGATAGGTATCTTTCTACTTTTCTTGTGGAGAGCCAAGGTAGCTGTTAAATCCTTGTAGATGTTTGCTAAGATATTCACGTATGCCTCCTGTACTCCTTGATTACGCAATGCCTCTATGACTGCTGGTATCTCTACTGAATCAAATGCCTTTTCGTAATCTATGAAAGCCATGTAGAGAGGTTGATTGTACTCCGCAGATTTCTCGATTACCTGATTTATGACATGGATATGATCCATCGTAATTTCATAGGGGGCCAATGTCATTTGGCGCAGGACTCGATAGGGCCATGTCAATAACATACTACATATGTTCTGAGGGAAAGTGAGTTGCACTGACAATATCTCTAAGATTTTGTATAGGCTTTCTTCATGAACAAGAATGGAATAAAACTATTTACCTTTGCAAGACTCAGAATCCAAACATTTCCCAATTTTTTAGTAGACCTAATTAAATTTTTAATATATAGGCAATAAAAAGTGTGCTCAAGTACAAGTACAGACTGAACACACTTGAGTGGTTGAGTGGCCAACTGTGGAATGCAACATCTTCCATAGCTGCTACCTCAAGATAACTTATAGGTTCCCACGTGTGTTTCTCCTATAGCCCATATACCTGGCAAGAAGAATGATTATGCGTGGTCCCATTGCAGCGTTGGCCTGTGCTTCTTTTTCTTCTTTTTTGTTTGCAACAGATGGCGGCCAACTGATTGCATCTGTTCATGTAATTAGCATTTGTGTGCATCTTATTATGTACATTTGTTTGTATCATGTTCTGATTGTTGTACTTGCAGTGATGCAAGCATCTTTTTTTAATATATTGCAGCACAGTCATTCATTCAACTTTGTGTTCAAATGTACAAAATGTGGCCACCGTGTAATGGCCAAGATAGCCAGCAGCATTGGCAAAAAATATGATGCAGTTCCAATGCACTTGCTGGAATCGACATGAGGGGGAGAGAGAAAACATTTATTTGGACCATAGAGGTCACTGATCTTGAGGACGACTGGGTGGTGTCCTCATTCCAGGACTCCACTGGCCATGGCTGCTCGAAGTACTTGCTGGACGAAAGCTTCTTGTCCTGCCAAGGTATCGCCGATCAGCTGTACCTCCCACCGCTCAAATGACGTGCTAGGCGACTTTAAGAGTTGAGGTTCGCCCCCGCACCCCCATGAGATGTGAGAGAGCGTAGGGCGTGTGTCGCCGCACTAGGCGCAGATACCGCGATATGTTTGTGGGTATATTTTGCTGTATCTGTGTAGGTTTGGGAATGTGTTTGTTTGGATAAGTCTGAGAGCTACTGCCTCTTCAGTGCTGATCTTTTTGTGATTTTGTGAAAGGGAGGATAAATCCTTCGGTTGAGTCAATGGACCTCGAGTCGGTCGCAGTAATTGGATGGCAGGGGCACGAAGGTTATGGGGATTGATGAGACGATTGGGTTTGCCCAGCTCGGTTAATTAGCGCTCGAGCTAAGGCGTTTGCCCTTTAGTTCCTCTCCAGTCCCGCGTGGCCCGGCGTCCACATGATTTGATGGGATTCTTGCAGCCTCGGGCCTAGAATCTGAGCCGCCAGCAGCGGTGTTTGCCCGTTCCTAAAGTTACGGCAGGCCTGTTACGAGTCGGTAACGAGATGAACTTCCCTGCCCACCCTGTCATGTTGTTTTATTACTAGCGCCGCGGCTATGGTCTCAGCCGCAGCTGGGGTCTCTGCCCTGACAGAGGCCGCAAGGGTCAAGGAGTTGTCTCTTCCGTTCACGGCGGCTACCGCGAAGATGCCCCCTGCAGGGTACGCCGCCACGTCCACGTGCGTTACGTTCGGGTCATCCTTGAATTGTCGGCGCTGTCTGTCGACCCGCGCCTTGCGTCGTCCTTCGTGGAGTTCATGACTCATGTGCTTTGATATGGGGTTCGCCTTGATCTTCCTTCTGACCGCGGGCGGGAGTGATCGCTGCTCACCGAGGGCACGAAGCTCCGTTGCCGTTCCGGTTCGGTGGAGGGTGGCTCTGCCCGCCGCCGTGTTCTGTAGCCTGGCTTTTTGCGAAGCCATACCCGCGTCCGACAGCTCAGTGAAGGTGTTGTGGATCTCGAGAGCCACTCACGTCTTGTTTCAGGTGGTAACAGGGAGACGCAGGGCCGTTTTGTACGCGCCTCTGATGATGGCATCGACTTGTTCTTGTGATTCGTTTGATAATCCCCGAGATCTGGTTGGTGGCGGACCTTAGGGTTTGGATGATGTGGGAGGCTTTCAGGTTGCTCTGGATCCAAAAACCCAGAATCCTAGTGTCATTGCTTTCCATGATCTTGTGGCCCTGTAGATAGAGTTCGATAGGGCCGGGGGACTTGTAGATTCCTCCTCCGTGCACCCGGATCACCTCGGACTTCTAGGACGCGCAACGCATCCCGGTCGCTGCCGCAAATCGCTCCACGGCCGTTGCAGCCTCCTGAAGGGTCGCCTCTTTTCGCGCGAGGGAGCCCTTGGTGGCCCATAGCGTGATGTCGTCTGCGTATAGGGCGTAACCTAGGTCTGGGATCTTTCGCAGCTCTTTGGTCAGTGCTAGCATCGCGATGTTGAAGAGAATCGGGGAGACTATCGCCCCTTGCGCCGTTCCTTTGTTTGGCACCTCGATCTTATCCGATCGAGTCTGGCCTATTCCGATCGTTGCCGGCCGGCGCGTCAGGAACCATTTAACGTAATTAAAGATGCGCTCCCCACAGCTGATGTCGTTCAGTCCCTTGAGAACGGCCTCGTGAGAGATCTTATCAAAGGCCCCTTTCAGGTCGAGTGTAAGCAGGAGGTGTTCTCCTCCCTTCGGGATGCCCTTGAGAACTTCTTCCCTTAGGATTAGGAAAGCATCTTGCGCAGAAAGTCCCGGCCTGAAGCGAAGCATGGTGCGCGTGAAGAGGCCACCGTCCTCTTTGCAGTGTTGGAGGTGGGCTCCGATGACCCTCTGGTACAGCTTGCCGAAGCACGAAGTCAGCGAGATGGGACGCAGGGCGTCGATCGCAGGCTTCTTGCCGGGTTTGGGAATCGTCACGATTTCCGCGCGTTTCCACTCGTTCGGTACGTGGCCCTTGCTCCAGAGCTCCTCGTTTAGGTATTTGGTCAAGTGCAGGATGTGCATCGGGCTCAGGTCTCTAATCATGGCGTTGGTAATTTTGTCAGCCCCGGGAGCAGTGTTGTGCTGTGAGGCTCGTGCCGCGGCATACACCTCTTCCTCCGTGATCGGAGCGTCCAGTTCTGGTCTTGGTTCCCCTTCATATTTTAGGCGGCAAGGTCGTATGTGGTCGCTACACAGGTATCTGGTTTTTAAGGTGTCAATCAGATCCAGGTCAATCCCGGGGAATTTGTGAGCGATTTCTTCAAGAGTCCGACTGGTTGTCGATTTGGCCTTCTCGGGCTCGATCAGGCAACGCAGGATGCATGGCCCACGCCTTCGCCGTACTCAGGCTACGTTTGAGTGAGGTGCAAACCTGTACCCAATTTTGCTGCGTCAGCTCGGTCGCGTAACCTCTGGTTTCTTCTGTTATGTGCGCGATTCATAGAGGAAGTTTCCGGTTTAACGACTGTCGCTTCCACCGTTTGAGGAGGCCCTCATGGGCTTCCCATGGGTGTAAGAGCCGGCGGTCGACTTCGGGCGTCTCCACCGTGCGCTGGATGGTTTTGGTGGTTTGGATGTGGGCGACTCGGAGGTGCTGCATCCATTCCGCTATGTCCGCTATACCGCTTTCGGGCGGAGGGTACAGCCTGTACGCCTGCCAGTCCGTGAGCCTAATTTCTCCAATTGTTCTCTTGAGTTTCGGGGTGGACACCGAGATGTTGAGGATGTAGTGATCGCTGCCCAGTGTTTCGCCCAGGTGCGTCCATGAGTACTTCCTTACGTTTTTGATAAATGACAGGTCCGGAAACATGTCTCGACTAACACTGTTGCCTACTCGGGTTGGTTGGAGGAGGTTGGTTATCAATTCGATGCCCGCATCGATGAGCGACCTCCCCTTCTGCGTGTCTTGTTGGTAGCTCCAAGCCGTGTGTATAGCGTTCATATCTCCCACCACTACCTGCTGGTTGCAGGCAGCGGCTCTCGCGCTGTCGTAAATGATGTAGTGAAAGTCATGCATTTGAGCTCTCGGCGGATTGTACAAATTCAGAATGAAAGTGCTACGTCTACCCCTCTTCTGCGGGGGAGTATACTTCCACTACCATGTGATTAATGTGATGATATTGATAATGTTGTGCCACTGCCGTCACCGTTTTGTGAAGTAAAACCGCGACTTTCGGTGATCCCACATGTTTAATCACGTAGTAGCCCCGTAGCTTGATGGGCTGGTTCCCGACCTTTTTCAGGCAGATGACGTCGGGGGGTATGGGTGATTTTGGATGAAGAGCTGGAGCGAATTGCCTTCTTGTTGAAAGAGCGACAATTTCACTGCCAGATCTCGAGCTGCTCGTGCGGGCTGCGAGTGGTGTTAGCCATTGCTGACGTTCATGCACCACCATCGCAGTTGTCGGCGTCGCTGACATCACCCGTATTGGTTATGGGCCTGTACACATTGATGCGTGGGTTGCTGCTCTCATCGTTGACCCGCTTGCGCGAGCCAAGCTCAACCTTGCGTATTCTTCTTTCAAGGTCTTCGCTGCTTAGTGTGTTCTCCTTGACTTTATTGTTTAATTCGCCCATTTGGCAAAGCATCTGTGGCATCGTAGCATAAATGGTTTCAAGGGTGACTACACTGGCCTGCTGCTGCCGAGACCGCACCGGGGAGCAAGGAGGGCATGGTGGTTCTCGAGGAGGGAGGAATGGAGATGGCGGGCTGGTAGCCTATTGTTCCGCTTTGCGGCCCTGCCGGTGTGTTGTTTGTTTTGCTTAACATCGCTTCTAAGCGTTGCATGCGTTGATTTAGGTCGTGAACCTGAGCTTTGAGTTATTTATTTTCTTCCCAGATGCGGGTATATTCTGGAGAGCATTCACTATTGTCACTGGTATTTTGAGCGGAGGAGGTACTAGACTGATTCCGGCTCACCTTGCTGTTGTTGGCTGGGTTCTTCTTGCCCGTTTGGTTCTTCTGCTTCGACGTGGATGACGAGGTAGAAGGCTGCCGCTGCCCTTGCTTCTATACTGGCTTTGGCCACTCCGAGCAGAATCGGGACTTGGACCTTGACTGGTACTGGGATCGAGACCGGGACCAGGACCTGGACCGTGACCTTGACCTGGACTGGGCCCGGGACCTTGAACAGCTCGTCGAGGACTCAGAGCTGAACCAGCGCAGGTGTTTTGGTTTGGTTTGGTGCCTATAGGATATAGCACAACCCACTACGGGGGATTGGCCATGAATCGGGCGGCAGTGGGAAGAAAAATAAAGGATACCTAAATGGGATTTTCAACTTAAGAATGAGATAATAAATGAATTATAATCGTTAATATTAATTTTCACGCTATAGCATCTTAAAATTGGAAGCAAATATTGACACGTATACATGTTTGTCTTTCACCGGTGGCCACTTTCCACCGGCTAACAAATGTTAAACGTTATCGCTCGGCGCAGGACGCGCCTGTATCGGAAGTTTCTAGAACGTTATCGATGATTCTTTCCATTGCCTGTTTTCACCGACGCTTCTGTTATCTGATTGCATGACTGACGCGAATTGTCTAGAACTTTCTGGAAGACACGCGGGCATCAGGAATTAATCTAGAACCTTCGATGACTCAGGTATAAAAGCCGACGCGTTTCGTCGCTGATCAGATTTTCGACGATCGCCGACTGTGTTCGCCGCTATCATTGTGCTTTGAGTGTACCTTGACTTTGTGGGCACAGGTTCGCCCAATAAACAACCAGTTTCGTCGTACACAGTTTTACGACTGTTTTCTTCAGCGTCACTACTACGTGACATCTGGTGGAGGTGCTAGTGCGTTCATGCAGCGAACGCCCCCGCAAAGCCGCGATCCAAGCCCGAAACCGGAGGACAACGCCAACGTCACCAAGGACCAGCGAGCTAGCCGTAGGCAGCAAGGACTTCTGCCGGAGTACGGACTTCTTCCCGAGAAGACCACAGCGATCAAGGCCAAGTCAACGACCTCAATGGCAGCCCCAGCGTCCCCCATCTTGCTGCAACAACCTCGGGAGCCCCCGACCTTCCGTGGATCATCGGCTGAAGACCCTGAAACCTGGCTGGAGACATACGAGCGGACCGCGACGTTCAACAAATGGAGCGACGACGACAAGCTAAGCCATGTCTATTTTTCGTTGGATGACGCTGCTCGAACCTGGTTTGAGAACAGAGAGACCACCCTGGCTACGTGGGACCTCTTTCGTGAAAACTTCGTGAGGACCTTCACGAGTGTCGTACGAAAAGAGAGGGCAGAGGTTCTCTTAGAAACCAGAGTGCAATTGCCGAACGAGAACATCGCGATCTTCACGGAGGAGATGACTCGCCTCTTCCGCCACGCCGACCCCAACATGTCTGAAGAAAAGAAAGTTCGGTTCTTGATGCGGGGTGTCAAAGACCAACTATTCGCCGGATTGATGCGCAACCCGCCCAAGACTGTCGCCGAATTTCTTTCCGAGGCTACAACGATCGAGAAGACGCTTCAAATGCGCGTCAGGCAATACAACCGCCGTGCCCTGACCAACTACGCCGACGCTCAAGCGCTAGGCGCCGACGACCTGCGCGAGACCATCAGAGCGGTCGTTCGCGAGGAGCTGCATAAGCTCTTTCCCAGGTCGCAGCCTCACGTGGCATCTATCGCCGACGTCGTCAAAGACGAAGTTCAGCGCTCACTTGGAGTTCCCGATGTGCAGCCACAATCGCCGCAACCCCAGCCGGAAGCGCTGACCTACGCCGCCGTCGCCCGTCGTCAAGGCCCCCCTCCGCGCTCGCGCCAGGGCCCCGTAACGCCGCAGTTCCGTCGTCCACCGCCGCCGCCACCAGCACGCCCGCCCGTCGCCCAGCGCAGCTACCAGAGGAAGACGGACATTTGGCGCGCCCCCGACCACCGCCCGCTCTGCTATCACTGCGGGGAAGCCGGCCGTGTCTACCGTCGATGCCCATACCGCGAGATGGGCCTACGAGGGTTCCCCGTCAACGCGCCGCGTCCCGATCGAGGTGAACGACCGCGCGACATCGCCGACTACCTCGCCGGAGCCCAGTGGCAACCACGACGATCCTCACACTCGCCGTCACCAGGCCGCTACATCTCGCCGCATCGCCGTCAGTACAACGGTCCCACCCGGGGCCGATCTCCCAGCCCTTACCCGGGAAACTAAAGGCAGCAACCGATGGAGGTGCGGTTGCTGTACGACGCAATGCCGAAGATCCTCCGACGCCGCCGACGACGACGATTCACGATTCATCACGACGAGATATCAGCACGCCGCCTAGCAACAGCCTTGACAACACTTCGCCGCCGAAAGAAGACCTTCCGACGCGACGTAGCAGCAGCAGAGCAAGCCGACGCAGCCGTGATCCGACACCACGAATTAACCGCAACGCCAGACGCCGGTCTACCGATGTAGACGTGCTCATCGATGGCCATAACGTCACCGCTCTCGTCGACACTGGAGCCGACTATTCCGTCTTCAGTGGCCCGTTCGCCGCCAAGTTGAAGAAGGTGAAAACAGCCTGGCAAGGACCCGATGTCCGGACAGCGGGAGGCCACCTAATAACGCCGACTGGAATCTGCACTGCGCGAGTCACGGTAAACAACCGCACTTACCCGGCGAGCTTCGTAATCCTGCAGCACTGCTCCAGGGATGTCATCCTAGGCATGGACTTTCTAAATCAACACGGTGCAGTCATCGACTTAAGGTCCAGGTCGATAACGCTTTCAACGCACAACGCGATACCACCGGATACAAGCATAAGTTACCATGCCTTGAATGTGCTTGAAGAACAAGTCACCGTTCCGCCTCGCTCCAGCGTAATGATTTCCGTCGGTACCGTAGTGCCTGCAGACATGGAGGGCGTCATCGAGGGCGATCATCACTTACTGCTCGACCGTGAAATTTGCGTCGCTAGAGGCATAGCTGAGCTACGTGCAGGGAAAGCAAGGGTGATGCTCACGAACTTCAGCCCCGAATACAAGCACATTAACAAAGGCACCACGGTCGCCTACATCGACGAAATAGTACAAGCCAGCAGTGCGTTCGCCTTCACGGATTCCAGTGCACCTGCAACGACGACAATAGTACCTGAACCAACTTTCGACGTCAATCAGAACCTTCCCAGGCACAAGAAAGAACAACTAAAGGCTCTGCTCCTGCAATACGAGGACTGCTTCTCGTCGTCGTCAAAAGTTCGACAAACCCCTGTCGCCAAGCACCGCATCATAACCGACGAAAATGTCCGGCCACTCCGTCAGAGCCCGTACCGAGTTTCGGCGCGCGAACGCGAGGCCATAAGGCAACAAGTCGACGAAATGCTACGCGACGACATCATCCAGCCGTCCAAGAGTCCGTGGGCGTCCCCCGTGGTGTTAGTGAAGAAGAAGGATGGAACCCTACGTTTCTGCGTCGATTATCGTCGCCTCAACAAAATCACGAAGAAGGACGTATACCCCCTCCCACGGATTGACGACGCCTTGGATCGACTCTACAACGCAAAGTATTTTTCGTCGATGGACCTCAAAACCGGCTACTGGCAAATCGAAGTCGACGAGAGGGACCGGGAGAAGACTGCGTTTATAACACCAGACGGATTGTTCGAGTTCAAGGTCATGCCGTTTGGTCTTTGCTCGGCGCCTGCCACTTTCCAACGTGTCATGGACACAGTACTGGCAGGCTTGAAGTGGCAGACTTGCCTCGTCTATTTGGACGACGTCGTTGTGTTTGCCTCAAGCTTCGAGGAACACCTCCGGCGCCTTGAAACAGTTCTTCAAGCAATCAAGACCTCCGGACTCACGTTGAAGCCAGAAAAGTGCCGCTTCGCATACGAGGAGCTCTTGTTTTTGGGCCACGTCATCAACAAGTCTGGAGTGCGTCCCGACCCTCACAAAACTGCGGCCATCTCCAACTTTCCTGCGCCCGCTGACAAGAAGGCAGTGCGTAGATTTCTTGGACTGTGCGCCTATTACAGGCGCTTCGTCAAGAATTTTTCACGGATCGCTGAGCCACTGACGTATCTCACGAAGGCCGACGTCGAGTTCAAGTGGGAGACGCCGCAAGTCGAAGCATTTGAAGAACTGAAGCGACGCCTGCAATCGCCGCCAATACTTGCGCACTTCGACGAAAATGCCGATACCGAAGTCCACACCGACGCAAGCAGCGTAGGACTCGGCGCCGTGCTTGTGCAGAGGACTGACGGACTAGAAAGGGTTGTAAGTTACGCTAGCCGGTCGCTATCGAAGGCGGAAGCAAATTATTCCACAACAGAAAAGGAGTGCCTCGCCAGTCATCTGGGCAACATCTAAGTTTCGCCCCTACCTCTATGGCAGGCCCTTTAAAGTTGTAAGCGACCACCACGCCTTGTGTTGGCTAGCTAACTTGAAGGATCCTTCAGGTCGCCTCGCACGATGGAGCCTGAGACTTCAAGCATTCGACATCACCGTCGTTTACAAATCCGGGCGAAAGCACGCTGACGCCGATTGTTTGTCTCGCGCCCCCGTCGAACCGCCGCCACAAGACGACCAGGATGACGACACTTTCTTGGGACCCATCAGTGCCGACGAATTCGCCGAACAACAGCGAGCCGACCCGGAACTAAGGAGCCTTGTAGACTACCTGGAAGGCAAGACCGTCATTGTGCCGAAGGCGTTCAGGCGAGGATTGGCGTCGTTCTTCTTGCAAAACGACATTCTCCTAAAGAAGAACTTCTCGCCTCTCCGAGCCAACTACCTCCTCGTGGTACCCTCAGCATTGCGTCCAGAGGTTCTGCAAGCTCTCCATGACGACCCAACGGCTGGACATCTCGGTTTTTCCCGCACTCTCGCGAGGATACAAGAGAAATACTACTGGCCTCGCCTCTCTGCTGACGTCGCCCATTACGTAAGGACATGCCGAGATTGTCAGCGACGCAAAACACCGCCGACAAGGCCAGCCGGGCTTCTACAGCCGATCGAGCCACCTCGCCGACCGTTCCAGCAGATCGGGATGGACTTACTGGGGCCTTTTCCGACGTCGACGTCCGGGAATAAATGGATCATCGTAGCTACGGACTACCTCACCCGCTACGCCGAAACAAAAGCCTTGCCCAAAGGCAGTGCCGACGAGGTAGCCCGATTCTTCGTTGAGAACATCCTCCTGCGTCACGGTGCCCCGGAAGTCGTCATCACCGACAGAGGTACGGCCTTCACGGCTGAACTAACTCAAGCCATCCTGCGATACAGCCAGACAAGCCATCGCCGCACCACCGCCTACCACCCGCAGACGAATGGCCTCACCGAGCGCCTAAATAAGACCATCGCCTACATGCTGGCAATGTACGTCGACGTCGAACACAAGACGTGGGATGCCATCCTTCCGTACGTGACCTTCGCATACAACACGGCCGTGCAAGAAACGACGCACATGGCGCCGTTCAACCTGGTCTACGGAAGGAACCCGGCAACGACACTTGACGCCATGCTACCGGACGTCGCTGACGAAGAAAATCTCGACGTTGCCACTTATTTGCAGCGTGCCGAAGAAGGTCGACAGCTCGCCCGCCTGCGCATCAAGAACCAGCAGAGAACCGACAGCCGACACTACAATCTTCGACGACGCTACGTCGAGTACCAGCCCGGAGACCGTGTTTGGGTCTGGACTCCGATACGCCGACGAGGACTTAGCGAGAAACTCTTACGTCGCTATTTCGGACCATATAAGATCATCCGACGTATTGGCGCACTGGACTATGAGGTCGTGCCAGACGGCATTTCGCAATCACAGCGGCGCCGCGCACGACCCGAAGTCATCCATGTGGTGCGTCTTAAGCCTTTCTACGCCCGCTGACGAACTTAGGTACTTTGTTACTTTATTTTTTTTTTCTTTATTCCGCGTGGTTTTGTTTACGCTTTCACATTTGTTTGTAGCATCGGGACGATGCTTTTTAAGGGGAGGGTATTGACACGTATACATGTTTGTCTTTCACCGGTGGCCACTTTCCACCGGCTAACAAATGTTAAACGTTATCGCTCGGCGCAGGACGCGCCTGTATCGGAAGTTTCTAGAACGTTATCGATGATTCTTTCCATTGCCTGTTTTCACCGACGCTTCTGTTATCTGATTGCATGACTGACGCGAATTGTCTAGAACTTTCTGGAAGACACGCGGGCATCAGGAATTAATCTAGAACCTTCGATGACTCAGGTATAAAAGCCGACGCGTTTCGTCGCTGATCAGATTTTCGACGATCGCCGACTGTGTTCGCCGCTATCATTGTGCTTTGAGTGTACCTTGACTTTGTGGGCACAGGTTCGCCCAATAAACAACCAGTTTCGTCGTACACAGTTTTACGACTGTTTTCTTCAGCGTCACTACTACGTGACAATATTTTCGTTGTCCTGTGAAAAAAAATTAGCATGGCAGTCTCCTTGTTTCCATTACAAAATTAAATATGGCATCACATACGTTCCTATTACAGTGTCCTAGTGCCGACGCCCCCAGAGATAGAACGATAGGTAACGTAATGGTCAATCCAAGTTGGCGGAGGGGACCTTCTAGAAGTCGTTTTCTATGCATGGTGAACCTACGTTACTCTATAAAGAAATGATCCATAGTTTCGGGTTCATTGCAATAAAAGCATTGAGGGGAAGGCGCCAAACCAGACCTATGGGTATAGAAATTAAGCCTTGGTATTCGGCAACGCATTCTAGTAAACGACACTTCAAATTTTCTTGTTGAACACCATCTGCTGTGCCAAGGAAACCTAAGGTGTTGAAAATCGGCGTTATTGAGTACACATGATTTGGCCTGTTCTTCTTGGACAGCAATTTTTTTAAATCTCGCAGAAGTGACGTATGCCGAAGGTCTTAGGATCCTCAGTACCGGGCCGTTAAGAGATGCCGCTGCTAGTGCGTCTGCAGATTCGTTTAAAGTGAGCCCCACGTGCCCTGGCACCCATACCAGATGGATAAGGCGTAAATGTTGGGGGATGGATGAATGAAATTCTAGGAGAATGATAGATGAATTGGGTACTGATAAGCGGAGCAAACAGACAAGGAGTCGGTTAAGATTACGGCTGAAGTAATAGATGTGGGAAGTTTTCGTGGAGCTAGGATGATCGCTAATAACTCCGCCTGAAATATTGGCGTAAAGTCGGGTAGTCGAAGGGAGAAAGACCAATTTAATGATGCCGAAAAAATACCCACTCTTGCCTTCTCTTCACTGACAGAAGCATCTGTGGCTATTACTGCATTTATTTGGACGTTCTCGAGGTGGTCATCTAGCGAACTTTTTAGGTATCGAATAGGCAGGAGTTTAGCGTTATTAGGAAATATATCATCGAATTCAACGCTTACTGTCGCAGTAGGGAAATTTTGAAAATCCACATCACGGATTGATACTTCTAATGGCTCTAATAGTTTCTGCACAAAAACTACCTGGGGACAATGCAGTCTGGACCATTGATTCTTAAAGAATGCAGTCGGTTCTCTAATAAACATATAGAAGGAGCGTCTCTGGGGAGAAGCATATATGTTCAGTAACGTTTGGACTGTCAGTATACGAAAACGAGTTTGAAGAGAAGGCAGGTGAGTTTCATGATAATGAATATTATTCGCTACATATTTCGGAAGGCCGAGACATAGACGTAGTGATTCGCGTTCTAAAAGAACCAGAGGGCGTAATTTATAAATAGGACCTCCAGAAAATAACACGCATACAAACTCTAAAATGGGGCGGACATATATACAATAAATCATCAGCAAGGTCTCCCTGCGCATTCCAAAACAATTGCTGCTGACTCTTCGTAATAAACCAACTGCGCGTGCTCCATTAGATGCGATGTATTCTATGTGTGTCTTCCAATTAAGCTTTTCTGTGTAAATCATTCCCAGATATTTTAAAGATTGCACCTGCGGAATAATCTCCTGGCCATACGACAGTGTTATTCGGATAGGAAAAGTTAAGGGAAAAACAATGATTGCACTTCTGCTGACATTCAGCGACATTTGTATTCCTTTGAGCCAAATTTCAATCTGATTCAAATACAATTGCAAAGTTTTATATAAGCTATGAATATCATTTGATACTGAGAAAAATGCGCTATCATCAGCGTATACGTATACCTGTACGTCATGATGTGTCGGGATGTGATTTAGTAAAATATTAAATAATACGGGAGAAAGTACTGCACCTTGAGGAACGCCCCTTGTCTGTTTGTAAATGTGAGAAGACACACCGTTTTGATAGAAATAAAATGTGCGTCCGCTTAGAAAATTTTGAATCCATGCAATTATGTACTGTGGGAGACTCACACTTTCGAGTCTGTTGATTAAGGTACTGTGATCGACACAGTCATACGCCTTCGCAATGTCTAATGCGACTAAGGCAGCGTACTGGTTGTTGCGGCGAGCGAGTTGAATTCGACTCTCCAAGTCAACATGGGCACACCGAATTGAGCAGCCGGGCCTGAATCATATTTGAGAATCACTCAATATTTGGTTCTCCTCTATCCACCTATCGATGTGACCATACAGAACTCTCTCGATTAATTTTACGAGATTTGAGGTCAGAGAAATAGGTCGAATGTTATGTATTGTAAATCCTCACTCGGCTTTTTGAGTAGCGGAATTATTTTGGCAACCTTCCAGTCTGGATGAATCCATGCATTTTTAATCGAGAAATTTATAAGATTAAGCAAATCCTGGGGTGATAATTCGAATAATAGTTTTATCATTGCTGTAGTTATGGCATCAGGACCTAGGGCTAAAGCTGGCAGCATCTTTAGCACTCTCATTAATGCTTCTATTGTGACTGCTATGTAATCATTAGCTGTTTCAGGCGCCGGTATATGATAGGGGCGAAGTGATGTGAATCGACGCTCTAAGCCTTTTGTAGTCTCCTCCAGTGATTGTGTCAATTCAGTGGAAGTTAAGCTAACAGACTCTACATTTATCGGGGCTGAAACAATCTTTTTAGACCGTAGAAACCTAAATAGGGCTTTTTTATTACTAGACTGCGATAGGTAACTGTAATGTTTAGTGTTATAATTTTCTTTCGCTTGGTCAACTGTTTGCCTGAATGTAGTTGCAACAAATTTATAGTCATTCCAATTACGTGGACATTGATTATAGAGTAACTTTCTCCAGGCTGCCTTTCTTCTTCTATATTCGCGTTCACAGTCCGGATTCCACCATGGTGAATAAGTACCCCCTTTAGTTGACTGCATACTGAAGCTGGATTTTTTGTAACTGTCACTTATCACTTGACACAAATTAACTGCCTTAACTTCATCATTTAGGCCAACCTGTTTACTTAAAGCTGATCGCAGTGAATCTTGAAATTTACTATAGTTAACATAGGTGCGGACATGCTTTTCGACCAAATTAATTGGTCGCATCACTTCAAAAATTATTGGAATATGGTCGCTATTTGTGGCCGAGGTGATAGCAGACCAGGAGAAAATTGCACAACCCGAACTGGAAAAAGTTAGGTCTAACACCGAACGCGATTTGCCGGATACATAAGTTGGGGTTCTCGAATTTACACAGTTAAGATTATTTGACGAAACCCAATCCAACAATCTTTTACCACAAGAGTCGGACCGATAACCCCATGATACGTGGTGAGAATTAAAGTCACCAGCTATGATTAGATCCTTTCTGCAGGCTGCAAGCACGGCATCGAGAGAACCTGTATTCAGAACTCCTGTAGGAAAATAAACATTGACTACCGAAAATGGGGCGCATCCAGGAAGCGTTAAATCCAATGCTAGAATCTCACTTTCAGCTGAGAATGACTGGTGACTAATCTTAGCTCTATGACAAATTTTTGTTGAGGTGAAAAATGCTAATCCCCCTCTACGAGAAGGGCGATCTAGACGAAAACTGCGATAATTCTTTAAATGAAAACTCTTTTCTGTGGATAACCAAGTTTCTTGCAAAATAATCAAATCAGGAGAAAGTTCTTCACAGGGATATAACATATCAGCGGCTGCAGCAAAAATGGAACGACAGTTAAACTGCAGCACTTTCAAGCTTCTTATGTTGATGATATTCCGGCAGTATTTACTGCCGTCTGTAGAATGTTATCCTTTAGGAAATCATCTTTTGTTAACCTGTCATTTTGACTCTTTTTTGCTTTTAGTTTATGGAGGGTAGTTGCTCTCGGGGAGTTTGGAGACGCACGACGTTTACACGTTCGATCATCTAAATCCATGTTCTCAGTGGTATCTGAACCAGTCTCGTGACTCTTAAAGCCCTCAGGTTCGACAGGAGTTTCGGGAGCTGCGGTGTCATCAGTACTGCGAGGCGAGGCCTCTGCCGATTGGTGTTTCTTTATATTTTCATCAGAAACTGCGATTCCAGAAGGAACATTTGGATGCGCAGTAATGCAAAAGTTGCGACAACTGAGAAGTGAAAACTTGCCCAATTGTCTCTGAAAGGTTTGTAAATAAACTGTCAAGGGCTTTAGCCATAGCCTTCTCTACAGCTGCAGCTACAACATCACCAAAACATGCATCCATAGCTTTTGAGTGACGAGCAGCAGCTTCAGCATAACCACACGATTTCTCTAAGGCAAGAGCATCAGCTTCCCGACGCGAACACCGTTTCCTTTCTATAATTTGCATAATTCCAAGCTCTTGGTCTCTCGCAGGGCATTTCGTGCAGTCCGCAGGGTGGGAACCTTCACACAAACAGCATCGTTCGCTCTGAGAGGAACACGTTTTTCCATCGTGGCCTTCTCCGCAAATGCGGCACCGAACATCAGATCTACATCCCTTAATATTGTGGCCATATCGCCAACACTGAACGCATTGCACTGGGCGGGGAGAAAGTGCTTCCACCCTGTATAATAAGGGCCACGCCTTGATCTCTGACGGCCTAGTTGTGCCTGCAAAGGTGACAATGACCGACTCAGTGGGGACTCTTTGATTATCAGAAACGCGTGAACATCAGTAGACTGATACGGCACCTGCCGGGGAGAACATCTCCAGGACCTCTGAAGCACACAGACTCGCATCGACTCCACGAACTAGCCCCTTAACGCAAGCTAGATGAGGAGGAATAAAAGGCCTCACCGGGTGATTCGCGAACATTTGACACTGCAGAAGGTCGGAGACACAGGTCTGGTACGGCGAACAGCATAGAATGCCCCCCTCTGCCAAACTGTCGAACATCGGTTATGCTTTGGAAGTGCGGGGTTGCTTTCCGCAGCTTTTCTTGAGTCGCCTTTGGATTTTTCACGTGGATGTATCCCCCATTGTTCGGCACTAGGGCCACTGGAACGCTGTGAATACCACTGTGCAAGAAAGCCTCTATGGGAATGTCATTATTGGGAAGTGAAGCCGTCCAGAGGAAAGACCTCTGGCCGGGAGAACAAAGAGACATTAGGAACTCACAATCAGATTAATTACACAATAAGAGGATAGTACTAAACAAAGCCAAAGAAAAATAAGCCGCCCGATACTTGACCAATTCCCCGCAACACGACTCGAACAGCACGGGCACAGGGGATCGCAGCCAGAGCAACGAACGAACGCCTTCAAGGAACGAACCTGGAACGCCGTTCGTTCCACACCATTGAGTATAGCCTTCGATGTCTCCGGGTCCGCAGGTGGGTCCGCAGGTGGGTTCGCCTTGGCCTTCCTCCATCATTGTCGTCGTCTTCCTTCCACCTTCCGGCCGGAGGGTGCTTTTTGGTGGTAGTACTGTTCTGGAGCCTTTGCTTGTACTCGCGAAACACCGGATGACAGGCCAATTTGCTTTGCTTGCTCCTGGATCAGTCACATATCCCGCCACTGCCGTAGTAGCCGCTGGTACTCATCGCCTCGACCATATGCTGATCGCCGCTTCGACCGAGACCCTCGGTCTCGGCCGCCCCTTTCTGAACCATACCATGTCGGCTTTTCTACTCGGGGAAACACCTCTAGCCGCTCACCCTCGCCGCAACGCAGTCACTCCCGTTCTCCTACACCTCGACGTCCCTCGCCCCCGTCCTACGCGGGCCGCTTTTTGGGGAATCTAAGCAATTCAGCCCCCGGAGGTGAGGCTGCGTTGACGACTCGGACTGCAAAACCTCTGCTGACCCCTGCTGCTCGACCGAACCTTGTCAAAATTTTTGTTGATGATTTACCCGTTCAAGCTCTCATTGACACTGGCTCTCGGGTGTCGGTTATGCGATCAGATCTATCTTCGTAGCCGTCTCCGTAAAGTCCTGACGTCTGCCGAGTCGCCGGCCCTCCGAGTGGCTAATGGCAGTACAACAGCCGTGATGGGAATGTGCACCGCCCGTGTTACCATTGCCGGCCATCCAGTGTTAGTCCTGTTCACTGTACTGGCTGAGTGTCCCCACGAAGTGATTCTTGGAATCGACTTCCTGACTGCTCATTCAGCACTCATTGACTGTGCAACCAGCACCCTTCGCCTTGAACTGCCCCATTACATTGCCGACCCGACCGACGACCACCAGTCCCGACTTCGTTCTGCTGAATTTGTTCGACTGCAACCTGATGCTGCGACCTACGTCCTCATGTCGCCTTCTCCTCCACTTCGAGATGGTCCTTACGTGGTGTCCCAACTTTGTGACGTTCTCCTGGCACGCCAAATAGCACTACCAAGCTTAACTGTAACTCTTGCCAACAATCGAGCGTGCGTTCCCCTTCTGAACTTTAGTTCGTGTCGGTGTGTGCTTCCTGAGGGTGTATCTATCGCTGTGCTGTGCCCTTTGGAGGACTGTGGAGTAGCTGCTCTTACGCCCGAACCACGATCCGACACTGCTGCAGCTTCCGACCCTCCTACTTCACGCAGCGACAAATTTACGTCAGTGATAGCCTCTGACCTACGACCTGATTACGCCGACGCCCTTTGCCGCTTTCTGACGTCCTATGAAGACAGCTTTGATTTTGGAAATCGCCCGCTAAGTCGCACCCGTGTCGTCACCCATCCCATCCAAACTGGTGACGCTCCTCCTATACACCGGAGGCCCTAGCGTGTGTCAGCGGCTGAACGCCAGGTGATCCCAACGAAGGTGGACAAAATGCTCTCCAAAGATATTATCGAGCCTTCCTGCCGTCCGTGGGCGTCACCTGTCGTTTCGGTTGAAAAGAAGGAGAATACCTGGAGATTTTGTATCGATTACCGTTACCTTAATAAGATTACCAAAAACCACGCGTATCCGCTTCCGCATATTGATGACGCGCTGGACTGCTTACACGGTGCCAGTTATTTTTCATCGATAGATTTGCGCTCTGGCTACTGGCAAATCGCAGTGGTGTTGTATAGGAAAGAAGATGAGGATGGTGGCGCGGGGACACAAAATAAAGAAGATGAAGTTCAGGCATCAGATGCATCGTTCCTCTGTGTTCTAAATACAACATATTGGCGACGAGATTTCAACCCACGCAAGTGCAACAGTCCTGGTGATTTCTGCTGCATCACCACAATGAGCATTCCGGGATTGCAACCGCCACCGCCTTTCCTGCCTTCGCCTGGTCATCCGGCTGTCCCATGGGACCAGTGGAAGCAGGCCTTTCAGACGTACATGGTGGCTTCTGGAGCTTCAGGGCTTCCAGCCGAACGCCGAAAAGCTATCCTGCTCACATGCCTTGGTATGGAGGGGCAGCGGATCTTCTCTACACTGAAGCCAGCGGACTTGCAGTCTGGCTCTGCTCCCGCTACTAGTCCTTCGAGCACAGGTGACACCGGGTTGACGAATGACGCGTATGACTCTGCAATCGCCCTGCTTTCGGATCATTTCAAGCGTTCAGTCAACGTCATCGTGGCTCGACAGCGGTTCAGTCGCCGTGCTCAGCATGCAGGTGAGACAGCGGAAGAATACGTCTCTGCTTTACAAATCCTCATTGCAGACTGTAATTTCGGAAGCCTCGCTGATGAGATGCTACGTGGTCAGTTTGTCTCGAAAACGACGAATCATCATTTACGTGAGCGGTTACTTTTTGAGGGCTCATCACTGACGCTCTCACGAGCTATAACAATTGCTAATCAGTACGAAGAAGCCGTGAGTCATGCTAAGGAATTTTGCGACGAGGCTTCAGTTCATCACGTTAAAACCGCGCAAAGCTCTTCTCGGTCTTCTTAACAACCAAATGAACGCACAACTTGTAATAAGTGCAAAGCCAAAGCATCTGAGCATCCCGTACAAGGTGCCACGAACCTTCGAGCTTGCTATCGTTGTGGAGCGACTGATCATCTTTCAAACAGTCCTGCATGTAAGGCCCGCAAGTGCAGATGTCGTCGCTGCGAGAAGATTGGCCACTTAGATTTTATGTGTAGGTCGTCTGGATATTCAGCTGAAGTTCGACAAGTTGATGACGACCACGACGCTAGCTCCCAGAGTAGCGGAAAAACAGTTTGTGTTGTCAATGGAAACAAGCATGGCATTTACGCATCCGTCGCTGTGGAAGGTCACCCCATCTCGTTTCTAGTTGATACGGGATCTTCTGTGACAATCCTGACTGAAGAACTCTATCACCAGTTTTTTTGCAAGCACTTACCCTTTGAAACCTACCTCAGTGCAGCTTTTCGACTACTCCAAGTCAAAGATAAGAGTTCGAGGATGTTTTGTCGCTTCAGCTGCGTTCCAAGACAGAACTGCTTGTATTCTTCCGTATGTTGTATCTGAAGGCACCACTGTACTGGGCTTAGACGCCATTGCGGCACTACAGATGAATATTGAAGGTAAATCGCTTCAGTGCCTTGCATTGGCCTCCAGCACTCCTACATTGCCAGCTGAGCTACGTTCAGAGTATGAACACCTCTTTGACAAACAGCTCGGACTTGCCAAAGGATTCAAACACAAAGTTAAGGTTCGTGATTCCGTGCCACCCGTGGCCAGCAAGCTACGACGGCTGCTGTTTACCCTTCGTGAACAAGTGTCGGCTGAATTGCAGAAACTTGAAGCCCAAGACACAATCGAGCGCGTTGACGCCTCTCAGTGGGTTTCTCCTATAGTGGTTGTTCGCAAGAAGGATGGTTCAATAGGAATGTGTGTTGATCTGCGAGAGCCCAATAAAGCTATAATTGTTGACAGCTTTCCACTACCACAAACAGACGAGCTGCTGCACAGCTTAGCTGGCGCCAAGCGATTCTCGAAACAGGATTTGGCGTCTGCCTACCATCAACTAGAGCTCGATCCTGAGAGTCGTGATCTGACTACCTTCATCACGCACGACGGGCTTTTTCGTTTTAAGAGAGTATGTTTCGGCTTGGCTTCAGCCCCGTCAGCATTTCAAAAGATGATGCATCTCATACTGAAAGGGTGCAAAGGTGTACTTTTCTGCATCGACGACATTATCGTATATGGTCGTTCTCGAGAAGACCATCTTTCAAATCTTCGCATCGTTTTGCAACGACTTTCTAAAGCGGGCCTGAAACTCAACCAGAAGTGCGTTTTCGACGTCACGGAACTAACGTTTCTGGGACATGTGAACGGCAAAGGACTCTTTCCACTAGCGTCATCTATCCAAGCGATGAAAGAAGCTCCGGCGCCTTCAACCATCAATGAACTTCGTTCCCTACTTGGTCTGGCGGGATTTTATTCCAAGTTCGTTCCCCATTTTTCGGATGTTGTGGAACCTTTACCGGCATTGCTTCGAGGCAACGAGCCATTTGCTTGGACGCCAGCTGCCGAAGAGAGTTTCGTTCGTTTGAAATCACTGCTGACAACTTGCAAGGTTCTACATTTCTTTGACCCGAACCTACCCGCCATCGTCACGACCGATGCCTCCGGGTATGGACTGGGCGCTGTGCTGCAACAAGATAACAAGGGAATTCTACAGACGGTTGCATTTGCCTCGTGTACCTACAGACGTGTTCTACAGACGGTTGCCTTTGCCTGTAGTGTACGTCACGGAACTAACGTTTCTGGGACATGTGAACGGCAAAGGACTCTTTCCACTAGCGTCATCTATCCAAGCGATGAAAGAAGCTCCGGCGCCTTCAAACATCAATGAACTTCGTTCCCTACTTGGTCTGGCGGGATTTTATTCCAAGTTCGTTCCCCATTTTTCGGATGTTGTGGAACCTTTACCGGCATTGCTTCGAGGCAACGAGCCATTTGCTTGGACGCCAGCTGCCGAAGAGAGTTTCGTTCGTTTGAAATCACTGCTGACAACTTTCAAGGTTCTACATTTCTTTGACCCGAACCTACCCGCCATCGTCACGACCGATGCCTACGGGTATGGACTGGGCGCTGTGCTGCAACAAGATAACAAGGGAATTCTACAGACGGTTGCCCTTGCCTCCCGTACCTTGAGCCCACAAGAGAGGAAGTACTCTGCAGGCGAACGTGAAGCCTTAGCATGTGTTTGGGCCTGTGAACATTGGCACGTGTACCTTTGGGGTCGCCCCTTTGTCTTGCGAACCGACCACAGTGCTCTTGTCACCTTGCTGTCAACCAAAGGTGTTGGACATCGGCCATTGCGAATTTCACGTTGGTCAGCGCGACTTCTTTGTTACAACTACACCGTAGAGTACCATAAGGGAAGCGATAACGTGGTGGCTGATGCGCTCTCTCGACTGCCTTTGCAAGGAGAAACCAATGAGGTTGCCGAAGATGAGTTTCTTTGTCTTCTTTCTACGATGTTAACCATTGCAGAATTGCAAGCGGAGAGTGCATCTGACAGTACAATCGCAAAAGTCATGGACTTTGTTTTGTTCTCTTGGCCGGATAAAAAATCTCTGGAAGCGGAGCTAATGCCATATTTTCATGTACGTGCAGAACTATCCATTGTGCACGACTTGCTTTACCGTGGTGACAGGATCGTAGTTCCAGGTATCCTTACTCGTCGTTTGATGGAAGTCGCACACGAATCACATCCGGGGATCAGTCGTACGAAAAGCCGTTTGCGAGAGTTGTACTGGTGGCCTCGAATGGATAACCACGTGGAACAACTGGTTAAAACATGTGTTGTTTGCCAGTCATGTGACAAATCAGCACGGCCAATCGTAGTACCTATGCAACCAGTAGCTTTCCCTGATAACCCTTGGGAGAAGATTGCCATTGATATTATTGGCCCATTTGAGCAAGCTCCCATCAAATGCCGTTATGCAGTGACGCTTATTGATTATCACAGCAAATGGCCAGAAGTTTTTTTTTTTCAAGACAAGTTTCTACGGCGACGGTCAAGAACTTTCTGCTACAAGTGTTTTCTCGTGAAGGCTACCCGAGTGAAATAGTTTCCGACCACGGACCGCAGTTCAGCTCGGCTGAATTTGAAGAATTCCTTCAGGAACGTGGCATACGCCATTGCTTTTCTTCTGTTTACCACCCGCAAGCAAACGGGCTTGTAGAAAGGTTCAACAGAGTCCTCAAATCTGTTGTCCAGACGGCAGTATACGAGCGGCGTGATATCCGTGTCGCCGTGACAGACTATTTGGGGGTCTACCGCTGCACACCTCACGCCACAACGGGAGTTGCACCCGCTGTTTTGCTGCACGGACGACTGCCACGAACACGCTTAAGCATTGTTGGATTACCGGATTTTTCATTTCACGAAAATCCAGCACAAGCGATGAAATGGTTGCGCCAACGTGTCAGACAAAACCAAGCATTTTACAAACTTTACACAGACTGCCGTCGCGGAGCCCGGACAAGACACTTTGCCGTCGGCGACTACGTCCGCGTGAGAAAGTCGTCAGTTCACGGGAAAATATCTTCGCGCTTTTCAAAACCGAAGCAGATTATTGAGCAACGAGGGCCAGCTTCATTTCTTTTGGATGACGGTCGAGTGTGGAACGCCTCCAAATTTCAAGCGATGCACCCTGAAGCTGCGGAGAAGTTCACAGGCAATCGACCTGGTATTCTAGAATGGACTCTACCACTACCTGACGAGTCTCTTCAAGGTAGTGCATTTCCTGCGAGTGAACAACATGCTGACTGTCCATCTACGTCACGGCAAGAAATAGCAGCACAAGCCAGCAGTGAGTCAAGTACTCAGCCGTCTTCACTGCAGGACAAAATGACCGGCCAACGCCCACGGAAGAGCGCACGAGTTAAAAGAACTCCGTTGAAGCTCAGGGACTATGCGTTACGCAAGCGATAGTTTTTTTTTTTTTTTAATCGACCGGGAAAACGTTGTATAGGAAAGAAGATGAGGATGGTGGCGCGGGGACACAAAATAAAGAAGATGAAGTTCAGGCATCAGATGCATCGTTCCTCTGTGTTCTAAATACAGCAAGTGGATGAACAAGATCGCGAAAAGACCGCCTTCGTCCCCCTAGATGGTCTCTACCAATTTAAGGGGATGCCTTTCGGACTGTGTAATACCCTGCTACCTTCGAGCACATGATGGACTCTCTTCTGCGCGGATTCAAATGGACCACGTGCCTGTGCTACCTTGATGACGTCATAGTTTTTTCACCGACGTTTGAGAGCCATCTCCACCGACTCTCAGCTATCCTTGATGTTTTTCGTCGTGCCGGCCAACAACTCAATTCTGCAAAATGCCATTTCAGCCGCTGCCAAATACGAGTCCTCGGTCGCTTGGTTGACGCTTCTGGTGTCCAGCCTGATCCTGACAAAGTTCGTGCCGTTGGTGAGGTTACACTTCCGCGTTCTTATACCGATGTCCGCAGTTTTCTAGGGCTCTGTTCCTATTTTCGGCGATTTATCCAGAACTTTGGCGAAATCGCTCGTCCTCTCACAGACCTCCTGAAAAAGGACACCACTTTTCCTTGGGGACCCGACCAGGCTGAAGCATTTTCAACGCTTGTCAGTCGCCTTACCAATCCACCCGTGTTGGGACATTTTGATCCCCATGCCTAAACAGAAGTTCGCACTGATGCAAGCGACCATGGCATTGGCACTATCTTGTCCCAACGAAAGCGGGACACGAATCGCTTGATTGCGTATGCTAGCCGTCTTCTTTCAGCACCAGAGCAAAACTACTTCATAACATAACGTGAATGCTTGGGCCTTGTTTGGTCCATTGCTAAGTTCCTCCCTTACCTGTTCGGTCGACATTTCGCCATTGTGACAGGTCATCATGCCTTATGTTGGCTATCCTCACTCAGAGAACCCACAGGCCGTCTTGGCCGTTGGGCTTTACGCCTGCAAGAGTACATGTTTTCCGTGTCCTTCAAATCTGGGCGGCTACATAAGGACGCCGACTGCCTATCCCGCTACCCCGTCGACCCACCCGATGGCACCGAAATCGATACAGATACCTGCGTTTTGTCGATCTCCGGCTTCTCACGCATCGCCAACGAGCAGCGTCGTGACCCATATTCGCGATCCATCATCGAACGCCTTACCTCGGAGCAACAGGACGCTTCTCGCCGCATCTTTGTTCTCCAGGACGGGACCTTATACCTACGCAATGTGAATCAACATGCTGCTGAACTGCTTCTCGTCATTCCCCAGCATCTGCACTCGACAATTCACTCGCAATTACACGATGCGCCTACCGCTGGTCATTTGTGTGTCTACCGTACATACGACCGTGTGCGCAGACAATTTTTCTTGCCTGGGCTATATCACTCTGTTCGAAGCTACGTCACTGCCTGCGAACTTTGCCAAGACCGCAAGAAGCCTCCATTGTCTCCCGCTGGGCACTTTCAGCCTATAGAATTCCCCAGTGAGCCATTTTTCCACATCGGCCTGGACCTCCTCGGCCCATTTCCAACCTCATCCTCGGGCAACAAGTCAGTGGCAGTTGCAACGGACTATACCACGCGTTATGCCATAACGCGGGCCCTCCTTACTAGCTGCGCAACTGATGTGGCTGATTTTCTCCTCCATGAAGTGATCCTACATCATGCTGCCCCACATCAGCTACTCACTGAGAGAGGCCGCTGTTTTCTTTCTAAGGTTGTCGACGACCGTCTTCGCTCTTGCTCAACGTCCCACAAGTTCACAGCGGCTTATCACCCACAGACAAACAGGCTTACCGAGCGTCTCAACGGTACACTCACGGACATGCTATCCATGTACGTGTCTGATGATCACCGGGATTGGGACTGCACCTTACCTTTCGTGACGTTTGCATACAATTCGTCACGTCACGATATTGCTGGTTATTCCCCGTTCTATCTACTATATGGCCGTCACCCTCTCCTGCCTCTTGACTCACTGCTCCCTTCTGATGCCACCACTACCACGTTCTATGCTCACGACGCCATTGTTCGCGCTGCCACAGCACGTCGTATTGCCCGTGACCGTCTTCTGGCATCTCAGACTATCCAGATGCACCGTTACGACAGTCGTCGTCGGGACGCTCATTACAGCCCTGGGTCCCTTGTGCTGCTTTGGTTACCCTCCCGTCGCGTCAGCCTTTGCGAAAAACTGCTACCACGATACGTCAGGCCATACCGAGTTCTTCGTCAAGTCACCAGCCTCGCATATGAGATATTACCTGTGACTTCGAAGTCTTCTACCCCACCAGGAACTGATATCACGTACGTTTCGCGACTAAAGCCCTATTACTCCCACACTGATTCGACCCCCTAAGAAGCATCGAGACGACGCTTCTGCCGCCGGGGGTTAATGTCACGTACGAGTTTGTACCGCTATGAACAAAATGACATTGGTTGGTGAAGAAGAGGCTGAAGTGTCTGGGAACTTGGTAGATGGTGGTACCCAGAGCTAGAACCTTCTAACTTTATATATTGTAAATACATATATTTTTGTTTTGTTCAATAGTTATTCAAGACCAATATACCAGTTATTTTGCACTAAACGGATCTCAATGTTAACTGTAAACTTCTGAGGCTTCTAGATAACGATCCGAGGTCTTTTAGTTGAATGCCCTCATTGGGGCGTGCCTAGAAAAATTGCACATTGTTGTGGGAGAGAACCATTGTCCAGATTGTGCTCAACACCATTGCATTGCCCTGCTACTTGGCACGGGGGCTGTTGCTGTAGTGCGCGGCATTGCATTGATGTGCACACATTCTTTTCCTTTTTATTTTAAATCTTGGCTGTCCTGTTTCTTTTCATTCCCTTTATACCCTCTTTCCCAAAGCAGAGTAGGTCGAATGCATTTACACTGGTTACAGCATGATAAAACTAGGCGTCAATCATTTACTACAGAAGGCAGAAGATTCTATATCACACACTTTACATGTGCATTACTCATAAGAGTTAGTGAAATACATGCGAATGTGTCTGACCTTTGAAGAGACATAGTTGTATTTGAAATTACACTGGTATGATTACCACTAAAGTCCATGCCTACTTAATTTGAACGCATTGAGCGCATACGTAGTGTAAACAAAGTAATCAAGTCAGGGCAATAGACGAACACACGTAATACTCTGAGCAAGCACTTGAGCGAGCAAAATACGTTCAGTTACGTTCTTCACATTATGCGCAAGGACATTTCACAAATACTTCGCCTCTTCGAAATCAACTCAATCTGCTTGGGCTTATGGTTTATTTCATTCATATTTCTTGCCACTTGCAGGTAATAACTAATTAGCCCACAGTGTCAGCTGGCACTCAGGGGCACTCATTCACGTCCCTTATACTTACTGGCATTCAGCAGTACTTGCGTTTAGTTACACTGGCCTAAACTAATTCTGTGACTTCCCACTTATGTCTAATCAGCAGAAATCATTGAGAGGGCTCTCGAATGTGTCTCTACCTGCAGTGATATTACAGCGCGTATAAGTCCTTCAATGTCATCCGCATGCGAGCAATATTGTAAACACTTGTCTCTTTTAGAGCCCAACGCCATTTGTGTGCTGGCAAAATATGAGCTTTTTGTTCGTGTGCTTCATCATAAGCATATGATCTTTGCGCACTGAAATGAACAGACATTCTGGGCCTCATTTTCGCTTGCCGGTGCTGTGGTCCTCTCTGAAGCTGCACTGGAGAACCGGGGGTTCTGCTTCCTTTGGTGGCGTAGTTATCAGTGTCGACATCTCCCGCTTTGATTCGGTATAGAAAAAAAATCAGTTAGGTGAGAATAAAACGAGATTGTAGAAATTTGATAATTCGAGAAATATAAGCTCATAATAGAGGTCTTAATAAGGTCTATTTCGGGGTTAGTTGGTACCTCAACTGAACATCAACACTACATAGCAATCACTACACAAAAGCAAAATGTACAACTTGTTGATATGTTCGTTTGGTTATTTTGTACCTATTAGCTATGCATCGCTGCTTTCTTACAACATTATGAAACGACGCAAGTGCTGAAAACCATAAATTTTTCAGTCTGAAATAAAACTTGAAACTGCTACGCTCGACATGACACATCACGCCGTTGAAATTTTGCCAGTTTGGCCTAGAACTTCGCCCCTTCTACAAGTAACGAATGTATTGCTCATCTCCAAGAGATAGCGTGGCAAATGATGCTTCTAGCGCAAACCGACAATTCGGAGCTGCTCCGTCGTCGGAGATAAATTATTACTTTCGCATCAAGCAAGCTTCGAGCAAAATTGGGCTTTAACTTCCAGTGAACTAGACACATTGCCAGAAACCTACGCAAATCCACATACTACACACAGGAAAGTACATAACACACCAGAACATTGTTCAAAATAAAACCATCGTTCGACAAGCTTAAACTACGAAATGCAATGCATTCATATTGAAAAGTCACCGGAGGACAGAAAAAAAGACGGAAGAATTTATGGCTAGAATGCTACACGCGATTACTTGCGGCGCTATAAAATGCATGCCCTAATGAAAATTCGCCCATGAACTTTCAACGAAAGAACACCTGGCTACGGTATAATGAAAGTGGCCAGCAATAATCCGATTGGAGGTAACCGAAACGGAACTATGCCTGCAGTTATGCCTAGTTCACACGCCAAAACTTCAACGCGCGTGTTCGCATTACTACTACACGTTCCTAAGTTTAAATCACCGAGATTCGTTACCTGCTGGCTCATAATAATGCAATCGTAGAAATTAAGCATTTAGTAAGCTTAGCGAGTAGGAAGTTAAAATCGACCTACCGAATCAACACAGGCTCGCAGCTCAACAGCACGCACTCCTGGGCCTACAGATCCAGTGCACATGGCGGCCGGTGATCGCCAGTGTCCGGCCTCGTAATCTCCACCGCTTCGGTGGCAGTTTAGGTGGCAGTAAAGTCAGTGGAACCAGGAAAGTAGGGTAGTCCATTTCTCTTCGTCGCCGCGCCACCGATTGGTCAGTTGCCGTCATGTGATTACTTTCCGCCGTAGATGGTCCACGTCGCGCCGGAGCGGACACGCAGACCAAGGCGTCGCTCGCATACGCCGAGCGTATGAACTATTGACGAGGTGAGCTTTTGCATTTTGTGTCATTTAGGGCACATATAACTTTGCTAGGGTGAACACAAAACCAAAGGAAATGTCCGGGTGCGGCGCATTCGGGTGTAGGAACCGCCGGCGGTCCAGGAAAGCAATTTTCGGTATTCCAAGCAGAAGGAGCGACAGCAAGCGCCGTGCTATTTGGCTGCACCAGATAAAGGGTGACAAATTCACTCCCACCAGGGACACCCGACTTTGCGAGTGAAGTGTTTTCGCTGATAAATATGTAGATGAAGTGTCGCATGAGGTGTAATCTAATGTTAAATACTTGCATTTAATATCAGTAGTGAGAAAACCACAGCAATAAAGACCTATTAACACATCAATGTCGAATATTAAAATATGCACTGTCTCGCATGTGGTTGTTTATTACTGCTTAAAACAACGCGAACGTGACTTGGATAACTCTGTAATAGCACTCCTTTGCTTCTACTGCAGTAAGCGACCGTTTATCTTCGTCGAAGTCGATCTGTATCCAAGCGATTACGTCCACACTTATAAACGATACGTGCCAGCGCTTGATACCTACACTGTAAACACAGACTAGCCCATATGGGCGTTTTGTATTGTCATTGTTTATTTCACCAAAACAAAAACATCGGTGAAAAGGGGGAGACGGCGAAAAAGCTGCGGATACTGCAGCTTGACTAAACACCGTCTACCCTGTAGGAGCAATGACAGGGTTAATATACAAGCAAAAAGCGAATAATTATACAAGCAAAAGTGAATAAATAAAGTAGCAGGATAAACACACAAGCGAAAACAAATAGTTATTATACACTAGTACGAAAAAATATTAATAGTAGATATAGCATCATTTTCGTACATAATAAAGCAAGAAAAGACAAATGGCACCGTAGTTCTATGCTTAGTGAAAACAATGATATAAAACAATACAATTTAAGGAATGTGCTGTTACAAAAACAAACTAATTACATTGGTGGGGTTTAGTGTTTTGATTTAGATGTCTTGCTGCGCATATGCGTTAAGAATGCTTGGTAATGTGTGGCTAAGCCTTTGCGTTCCGTAAATGGTGCGTGAGAATGGAGTTTTCCAGCGGGGTTTATATCGATGGAAGTAAATACTTTGAGTATGTTCAAGATTTGCAAGTGTAAGTAATGTGTCAAGCTTCCCGCGATTTGCACTAATGTAGGAATGTAGCAGCCTGCATTTGTATATATCATTCGCCATAACAATTTTATGCTTAATAAAAAGATGTCTGGCGTGTTCAAGGTATGGTATGTGCTCTATTGCCCTAATAGCTCTTTTCTGAAGTATTTTAGCTTATTCAAATTTGTTAATGTAGTGTTTCCCCATATTAAAGCACAGTAGTTCAAGTGGGCATGGAAGAGAGCTTTATAAATAAGTCGCTTTATGGAAAGAGGCAAAAGACATCGACAACGATTTAAGGCACCAACCACGCGCCTCAGCTTTAAACTAATCTGATCTATTTGCTCATTCCAGGATATATGTTCATTAAAAATTACTCCAAGTGTCTTAATTGATTTGGTAACTGTAATTTTGTATGGGCCTAGGGTAATTTGGTTAGGCAGCTGTAGGGATGTGCCAAGGGCTCGAAAAAGGACACATTTTGTTTTTGTTTCATTTAGCGTTAAATTGTTTTTAGTACGTAGGATGAATAATCGGTGGACCATTAGGGTTACAGAATGGATACCAAGAGAAGGGAAGCGCAGTCGAGGACGGCAGAAAGTCAGGTGGGATGATAGGTTAGGAAATTCGCAGGCGCAAGTTGGAATACGCTAGCGCAAGACAGGGGTAATTGGAGATCGCAGGGAGAGGCCTTCGTCCTGCAGTGGACATAAATATAGGCTGATGATGATGATGATGATGATGATGATGATGATGATGATGATGATGATGATGATGATGTTTTAGTACACCAATCGCGAAGCTTATAACATGTGTTTGCTGCTAGCGCATCGAGAGTACCTAACTTTTTCCCAGTAAAAAATAGTGTGCAATCATCAGCATAAATTATAAAGTTACAATCTTCATCAATGTTGATTATGTCGTCGATGTAAAATAAAAATAATACAGGCCCTAGAATGCTGCCTTGTGGCACCCCGGTTTCAATTGGTTGTGTGCGCGATTTAAAGCCATTTACTTCAGCGTACTGAGACCGCGCACTCAAATACGACTGAATAAGTTTCAGTGAGATTCCTCTAAATCCATAGCATTTTAATTTATCTAATAACAACTTATGACTTACGCGATCAAAGGCCTTACTGAAGTCCAAATATAATGCAAGTGTTAAAAGCCTCTTTTCGATATTGTATAATATGATTTCTTTCTGTGCTAATAGAGCACTTTCAGTTGAACGTTTCTTTCTGAAACCATATTGACACTCGGTAATAAGATTGTACTTTCTCGAGAAGATATCCATTCTATCGTTTATTATTTTTTCAAGACATTTCGAGAAAATGGGGAGTACAGATATTGGCCGATAATTGCTTAAATTGTTTTTATCTCCTGTTTTGTATATTGCGGTAACTTTTGCTAGTTGCATGAGTGTAGGAAAAGTACCTGTTTATAACACCAAGTTATAGATATGTGTTAGTACTTCTGCTATGACGTCTAATACATACTTTATTGGTCGCATTTCTATGCCGTCAGGATCACAGCTGCGACTATTTTTTATTCTACTAAATAGTGTAATTACTTCAGAACTGGAAGTTGGTTTAAGAAAAAGCGTGTTTGGTATCGGATTTATGCCGGTTGTTGTTTCTGCGCTATGGCTGGTATTCCCTACTTTCACGAAGAAATCATTAAATTGTTCTGCGAGCTCAATTCCGTTCAACGTTTTGCCGTCTATTTCCAGATTATCGATTTTAGTGGGAGTGGCTCCTTTATTCAGTATTTCGTTCAGTTTTTTTCACATGGTATTACGTTGCTCTGGACGTTGTGGATCAAAGATGTGGTAGTAGTAGTCTCTTTTCGCCCTTTCTTTTTCTTTATTCAACTTATTTCTAATACTCTTGTATTCGGTCCATAAGTCCACATTTCGTGTTTTAGCGAACTGCTGGTAAAGTTTATTTTTATGGTTTATCTGTCGCTTGAGGTAGTTTGTTATCCATGGTTTCCGCGATTTCCTTGGTCTGTGATATGTCTTAAGAGGAAACTATTCAAAGTAAAGTTCTTTAAAGGTTCGTATAAAGTTATTATACGAGTTGTTTGCATCTCCATCAGCCAAAATATCATTCCAATCCAATTGCTTGATACGGTGCCTAAAGTGTTCCAATGTTGCAGGTGTCACTGAGCGGTACGTGAATTCCTCTGGTTTCACGTACGCCGGGTTAGTGTGCATTTTTAGGAAAATAAATATAGGCAAGTGATCGCTTAAGTCGCAACTTAGCACCCCTGAAATTGTTTCTTCTGTTATAGAATTGGTAACAAACATGTCCAGCAATGACATTGTTGATTCAGTAACACGTGTTGGCATAGTAATGACATTTTTAAATGAGTTGCACTCAAGCACTGATAAAAATTCATTACTTGTAACTGTGTTCTTCAAGACATCTACATTAAAATCCCCACCAACAGTAAGCATATAATTCATAGCATTTGCATGGGACAAAAGACGATCAATAAATGTTAGGAAATCAGCCAAAGAACCGCTAGGAGGGCGATACAGAACGGCGAATACATTTGTACCCTTCTTGATACATAAGGCTTCGTAGTTTTTTGTGATTAGGCTATATTCTTCAATGACTTCACCAAAACTCAAGTGTTGTTAGAATGGCAACGCCACCCCCTCTACTCTCCGTGCGGTTTAAAAAAAAATGGTTGAACCCCGGCAGCATGAAATGTTCTGACTCACTAGTATACCACGTTTCCGTGAACATTAAAAGATCAAAGTTTATGCCACATGATTCCAACAGTAGAGTGACATCATCTTTTTTTGGTTCAAGTGACCGTGCGTTTAAGTGCATCACTTTGAACAACTTAATGACGTTTGCTCTCGATTTCACAACGTGCTGAATGTCCTCAGGGGCGATATAACTAGCCGACATCACGTTGAGAATAGACATCATCGAATGCTTCTTAAACTACAATTGTTAATTGCTGCTAATTTTTTCGACATCACTTTCGCGACAGATAGCAATGATTGGTGACGTCTCCGTGCGACGGGCAAAGACGTTCCCATTCCTTGTCCAAACGAACTTCCAACCATTTTCGCGCTTTCGGGAAATTGCCATCCCTAGGATTCTTTTCATTGCCGGGCACAAGTGCTCATTTATATAGATTGGAGCGTCGTTCTGCAATCCGATGGTAGCGTTCGTTATCTTCTTTTTTCGAGCGACGTTGAGAACCTTGTCACGTTTTTCGCGGCGTTGAAACTGGACAATGATGTTCGGTTTATCTTTATCTTTAGTCTGAACCCTGTGGCACACATCGACGTCACAGGCTGATATGGGTTCTCCGATAGCTTCAGCAACTTTCGTGAGGAGCTGCGCAAGGTTCTCATTATCTGCCTTTACTATTCCCTTGATTTCAATGTTTCGATTTCACGAGTATTGCTCCGATTTTAGCATGCTTATTTGACAGTTTGCAAGATCTTTTTCGAGAGCTTGAATCCTGAGCTTGAGAGCATCATTTTCTTTCTTAATACCTTTGTTCTCGTTCAGAACAAAGTCAAGTCAACGGGTCGCATCATCGAGACTTGTGCTAACATAATTCAAGCTAGATTTTATTTCCTCAAATTCTGCACGCATTTTTCGCTCGTCTGTGCGCATGCTTCGTTCGACAGCATCTTTTGTGCTTTTCCACTCGGCTCTCATTTCTTCTTTCAAATCTTGCAACAGCTTTGCGAACTCTTTTGACATGATAGGTACAGTCAACCACAAAAGTTTGCGGACCACGCGAGCGCGTGGCCAAGAGCCTCTTCGCGACACTTCCGCTACGTCACCAGCGATCGACAGCACGCTACGTTGAAGACGCATCCCTCCTTAAATCTATGGCCTGTCTATTTTCGCACTGTGCGCAAATATTTTCTACCTATCTCTTTCAACGTGACGCGCTCTTTGTTAGCCAGGGCTACTTGCTTATATTTTGAGAGCAGAATATCAGTACAAGTAATCAGACAGCGTATTCTTCGGCTGTTATCAGTTCTATTTTCGCGTAGCCACGCTGTTTTTTTTTTTCGTGAGTGCGTGAGTGAGCGGTGAGGCAGCCATGGAACACAGATGCTTAGTCAGTAGGCAGAATTTTTCCGTTCCTCCCCCATCGCTAAGTGACAGTAGCGGCCGGGATTTGATCGCCTGTGCCCAGGTTTTGCTGCGCAAAGCCCGAACCACCGCGCTGCTATAGTGGTTACATTTAGAAAAATAAGAAATAATCGGGTGCGATGACTCTTTTTATAACCCTTTGCGACACGGCGTCCTCGTTTGGGGACTCGAACTTCGGAGGCGCGTCCCACGCCACGTGTTTCTTTAAATGACCTAAAACTCAGTGTGCACATTCGCGTCCGCTTCCTGATGGGACAACTAGCGGTCAGTTAACTTCATTGTCCTGCGTATTGCTGCAGATGATCACTTTGCTGGAGACACTACCATGTTAGACAATCGTTCGACGTGCCGCGTTCCAAGACCAACGTCAAGAGTATTTTTTTTTCCGGTCGACACGAATACAACCGAAAAAGCAAGTGTGCATGCGTTTCGGGCCTAATAGTTGATTCTTTTTATGCAAGCATTGAAGCTGACGGATTTCAGAATAATTAGATAATGAGTTATACGCTAATTAATTTTTTTTTACTGAAACTCGCACAAAACAGCACATTGCTTCGTCTTCTTTCTTGGAATGTAATAGTGAGCGTCTTGAAATGATGCCATGCGCATTTAACGCATTTGCAGACAGTGCATCATAATTCGTGTCTGAAGGGGATGAATTTATTCACAAGACATTTACAGAAGTGTCATGAAACATAGGTCTCTCAATGATCTAGTAGGAAGTGAAATGTCCGCCGTTTTCTAGCACCTTATTGATGCGTGTGGGCATCGACTCGTACAAAGATTCAGTAATCT
Organism: Dermacentor silvarum; assembly: GCF_013339745.2. Classification (NCBI taxonomy): domain Eukaryota; kingdom Metazoa; phylum Arthropoda; class Arachnida; order Ixodida; family Ixodidae; genus Dermacentor; species Dermacentor silvarum. Next base: position 141,868,654 of record NC_051161.1, on the reverse strand, counting down.
CCGGTCGACCGCGCAGGCTTTCCCATTCTTGTGCGATCGCTTGCCACAGCGTATCGGCCGTGCGGCCGCGGTTGGCTCGTGTGGACAGCCGTTTCTTCGACATGCCCCAGACATTTTCTATGGGATTCAAGTCGGCGCCACATGGAGGCCACTCAAGCTGGCTAACAGCATGTTCTTCTAGCAATGACTGGACGATACGTGCTTTATGGATCGGGCTGCGGTCGTGTTGAAAAAAATAGCAGCCGTCGCTGAAGGGACCGTCCAGCGCATACGGAACGAGGTGTCAAGTGATGACGTCGCAGTACCGTGACGCAGTGAAGGGCCCTTCCAGACGCACAAGGGGACCAGGGCCATCTTTGCTGATTGCTCCCCACACGCTCACGGAACACCGTCCACTGGATAGAACACTCTGTGTGTAATTAGGCAGATATCTGCAAGAAATAGCATACAATTGGGTTCCAGCGGCGCGTCTAAAAATGTTGTGATTCCTCTTGCGTATGAACTTTATAATGCTGTTATAGAGTTGCAACAGAAAACGTGCAAACATCATTAGATAGTACTGAAAGACCCACTGGCAGCTTTTAATTAGCTCAGAGTAAGTAGTACTATGAAACAATCGTTAATGTTTTCAACATAATACCACTACAGAAAAATCTCGTAATGTCCAAAAGCTCATTTTACGTGAAACATGTTGTGATGCAGAATTAGCTTCGTGAATTAACTGCCAATACACTGTAAACACACCTGCAGTTTAGTGGACGCCAAACCCGCTTCCGTTGGTCCCAGCGCGTGGAAAAAGTTGACTCATCGGTAAAGATGACATCGCCCCATTTCTCTGTTGTCCAATCTTTCATTGCTGTAGCGAACATGAGTCGTTCTTGTAGCTGGCTGTCTGAGAGGCAGGGCTTCTGTGCTGCTACGAAAGACTGCAGGCCAAGCTCACTCAGCCTTCTTCTTACAGTCTCAGACGATACCGTGAGCGAGAGCGCTTCTAGGATATCCTCTGCACTTTGAAAAGGATCAGCCACGATGGCGGCCGTAATCAGGCGGTCCTCTTCCTCAGTCGTGGCCCTTGGACGCCCACTGCGCTCCATATCTGTGAATCTGTCATCGTCGCGGAAAGCTTGAATACTCCTATTCACGGCAGTCCGGCTCCTGTTGGTTCGGCGGCAGATTTCGCGCTGAGGTATTCCCTCTATAAATAAACGCACAATGTGCCTTCTTTCGTCAAGTGGAACACGCAGCGGCATCTTTCCAAATAGGCAATCACCACGTGGCCTGAAGCAAGTCTACTACGTTTTCAGCGACTGATGCGAAGATGCGCCTATGTGTGAAAGAAAATTTTCTATGCATCCGCTTTTTCTTTATTTTTGATGACAGTGAAACACCTCCCTACCCTTTCTCTCAAGACGCAGAAGCAGCAACGCTCATTGGACCAAGATGCTGCCAACCAAAGTGCGCCAGTAAACGTCGCGTAAAAAAATCGTCGCAGCGCTTCGTGAAACTTATCTACCCACTGGCACACCAGTCGACAAAGGTTGCAGTGATTGCTCCGATACTGCTATCAAGCCAGATATGTGGCGGTCTTATCGCAGACAGCGCTCTGCGTCAACACAACGAACTAACAATGTCATGCACGGGAATAAAAAATTAACAGGCAGGCGAGTACCAAGAGGGCTCATATCCGGGAGAGCGCCCCTGTCGCCGCTAGGTGGCGTACCGCTAGGTGGCGCGGATAGGCAGTCTGGCACGCGCTCGCGTGGTCCGCAAACTTTTGTGGTTGACTGTACAACAAAAACACAGGGAAAAAAAACACTGGAAAAACAAATGGGCACAGGGCAGCAGCGACAGCGGCTAAATTTATACTAGCTCTGCCAGATCAATGCAAAAACATGTGCAATGCAAAAACAGCAGACATGCCCTTTTTCCTCCCAAGCTAAAGAGGTGCTCCTACGAGAAGTCATTTAAGCTAGAACCAGGGGCTCCGGAACCGGGGGGGGGGGGGGGGGGGGGCAGTCGCCCCTACAGGTTTGCATGCAACCAGTGGGGGCATGCCCCTCCCCCCCCCCCCCACTTAAAGCTGTTCCACCCCCACCCGCCTCTGCTACCCTCCCGCCACCCGTGAGGGTAGCGACTCCTTTGACTAGTTAAAGGATGCTCCCTTCGTTCAACAAACGCAACAAAATTTTGAGGTCTAGGGTGTGACGAAAGCTCGTCTGGTCGAGAGGAATCATGGCGAAAACAGGAAAGAAACGCCGACTAAGTCAAAACTTGGCCTCGTTAATTTGCAGCTTCGAAGAAAGATTTGCCGTCTCTGCCTTTTTCAAAAAACCCTTTATCAAAATAACTCACTTAAACAAGAATCCATTTCAGAACCTTCGTAAATGTCGTCGCGTCTTGATCATCGGTTTAAAGTGTTCATTCTCTTCTGTCGCACAACTATTTTCTCCGATTCATTTCTGCCACAAAGCAGTGCCGAGTGGAACCACTTTCCCCCCTCCATCGCCTGCATCGAGGCGGCATCATCTTTCAAGATGGCAATAACTGATCATATTTTGAGTTTATCATTCTAAATACTACTAATTGTTTGACCATGTCGTTTTGTTATCGTTTATTGTACCCACCCCCTCTGTAACACCCTTCTAGGCCCTGAGGGTACTGTAAATAAATAAATAAATAAATAAATAAATAAATAAATAAATAAATAAATAAATAACGTGAAACTTTTTTTTACAGTGACGCTGTTTATTGCTAGGCTTCCGCGCATTTTTCCTGTGCGTGTGCAAAAATGTCAGCCGATCCTAGTGATAGTGCAGAAAGCGTCCAAGCGCAATGCCACATACCCCTGTAGTCGACCGGTTGTGGGCTACGGGACCTGTAACGCGCCCTTGAACTACCCTTGTCATACCTGGGACCCCAAGAGGTCCTAGAAACACGGGTAACAACACATTTTATTTGAATTTATTCGGCGACAGCAAGAGGCACTGCCGCCGCCCCGAACGAGGACTGCCATAGATGTACTCGGTCGACGCGTTCACCTGCACGGAAATACAACGGCTAAGATAGCTACCATCGGATCTGAATATACGCGACCTCTCTATTCTGTCTCAGCTGTGTCGTGTGCTAAGCAGCTTCACGGGTCATCCACCTTCACTGAGTGGAATGGCTTCTGATTTTTGCGTAACTCACGTTTCGCCCCCCCCCCCCCCCCCCACACACACACACAGAAGCCTTGTTCATAAACATGAAGTCGATGGTCTGATGAAATCTCGTCTGGTCGGGAGCAATCATGGAAAAAACAGTAAACAGACGCCCACCAAGGTGAAATATTTTTATCTCCTAACTGGCATTTCGGCCCCCACACGGGAGCCTTCTTCAGCATTGTGAACAAGGCTAAAAGGCTAAAGAAACAAGGCTAAAACATAAAAAATTAAAAATAAAAACATGGGCAAGTTTGCACTCGGTCGTACAAAGCTTGGGCACAGCGAAACTATCGATCCTCAAGTCTAACTGGCTGCTACTGCTAGGTATTACCTTGGTTGCTGCTAGGTCTTAACTTGGTTTAACTTAACTACGCATGTAGGAAGGTATTCTCGAGCGATCATTTTCGGAGGTATCTTCCCTTTCGCGACATTTCGCGTGACTTGCGCTGGACGCGTCGGTGACTACGAGCGACAGCGTTCCTGGCATGTCACAAACGCAGGCAGGCTAACCAACGTTGGCACAGTGCCAAAAATGCTGTTGCTTGCCGACACCGAACGCATTGGCGCCATTTCGCGTGACTAGCGCTACGAGCGCTTTTTTTTTTCTCCTGGCTTAGCGCGCCGCGGAGAGAAGAGAGGCGGGGGTCGGGAAGGGAGGGAGTTGGCGAGAAGGAGACCGCGCGCGTATGCGGTCTCCTCCTCCTCCTCCTGGTTGTCATGGCTACGACGTGGCAGTTTCTTGATACGAACCACAAATTACTGCTGGCTTAAAAAGCTTCGCTGTTAAAATGAAGTGAAGGCTCCCGTAGGTGTGGGGGCCGAAACGTCCGTTAGAAAAAAATTCTCCTTGGTCGGCGCCGAGCAGTTTCCTGTTTTTGCCATGAAACAAAATTTTCTGGAAGCTTATGACTTCTGACGCTCTCTTTGTCGGTGCTTTTTCTAGGTCGGGAGCCCTTGCAGGAGCACGTCTCAGTGCCACGACTTTAGGATGTCTCTCATTTCCCTTTTTCCTTGCTCCTATCCAAGCACATGAAAAACAAGAAGATATCAAATGTCGGTGTAAGCCTGCTCTTAGGAAAGCACGATTTAAATCATTAGCCTATAACTCGTGAAACTTGAAATGTGCATGTCATTCTGGTTCGGCCCAAACCACCTTGGCCACATGGAATGACCATAGTGAAATCTGGTTGTGAAATTGGGAGTGAAATTGGCCACGTTTTGTTTGACATGATAGCGCACTGGCACGTATATATAAAGAAAATCTTGTGTATGACCCGAAGTTGAAGGAAAAGTGCGGGTTTTTATATTTTGTGCATCGTTTTGGTATGGCTTCCATGTGTATATGATATGTCTGTATGCGTCCGTATATTTGGTGTCATGTATTCTTTCTTTGGAAGCCTTCTTAACCCGTTGGTTTGAAGTGCTCATTTATTGTTTGTTCAATATGTGCGTTCTCACTAAGAAATCACCGAAGATTCTATCAGGCTGCAGCCTTCATTTCTTCGCACGGCGCTTGGTCAGTGGTCGTTGAAAGAACTTGCACAACAAGTTTATTTCCTTAAAATACACTTTCTTAAAGAAGTAGGCGTGTATTTGGAGAACTCAGCAGACCCTCCGAACATTGCACCTCCATGATCAGTTCTGGCCTCCTGAAAATCCGAATGAGGGGACAGTTATTGTTTGAAGAACGTGTGAAATTTTTTAGATGTATTGTACGTAAATTAACCTACAATTCGCGCATTTACCATACAGTGCCGAACACCAGAATTTACCGCACATGCAATAAATCACATTTTTTGTATTTTATAATTCAAGTATTATTTTATAAAAAGCTGTTAAATATAGTAATTATGCATACACACACGCACACACACACACATATGATTTTATTGAAAAAAAAAGAGGGAGGTGCACTACATGATGCGACATGAGCACCGAGACGTCGCCTCCACACCTCAGATATACTTCCGGAGCCCCTGGCTCGAACCATTATTTTACCCCCGACCTCATTGAGCGGAACATTAAGAGGACATTTCGGTACTACAATGGGGGTTTTCAAAATATAACTGTGGCGTTAGGTAGTTGGGAAGGGCTGAAATATGGCCATATCTGAGCCGAGCCTAACAGCTAAAAGAACGACTCAGCAGCCTGCGATGACCAACATGACTGCCAGCCCGAGCGACACCTTCAGTAGCATTATTTCTGCAGTCAGATTCTAAATATCCCGCGCAATATGTGTCCGCGCTGTTTTTTGTTCGGAGTATCCGCGCCTTATGAATGCCGCGGCCAAGCCGACACCACCGCAACTACGCGCGGAGGAGGACGGGTCCCACGTTGGACGGGTCTTCGGAGTGCGCGCGCGCGCTAGACGCCACCAAGCGGCAGCCATTACCAGCACCGGCGTATTGTTTTGCCGTTGTTGTTGTCTCTCGCACTTTTGAACACCCTAGACTCCACGGTAAGTGATTTTGAACTACCACTACACATTCTGTGCATGCATATGTGTTCTAAGTGCGCAGAGGCGCTGATACGAGTTATTGAAGGCCTCAGAGCAACAGTTGGCCGTCCAGAGCAATTTTTCTCGATCAGCGTGTTTGTACGACCTTTGCCGTAATCGAGGCGAGCTGTTTGCTCAGAGTGAAGCAAGTCCTTAGAAATAATGATTCTAGATAGAGCACTGCACGGGCCCGGGCCGACCCGAAAGCCCGGGCCCGGCCCGCGGGCCGGGCTGTCCGAAGCGTTTGCGACGGGCCCGGGCTTAAGGCCGCGGGCCCTGGCTGGGCTCGGGCTTGATGCCGTGGGCCCGGGCCAGACTCAGGCCCGCTCATTGAAGGGCCTAAGTAGGCCTTCGAGCACACGCGACCGTTATGCATTGCATGGTTCAATGCATTCTGTGCCAAGCTGAAGTGACACGTGCAAGATGACTGTCAGCATCATCATCGGCCTATATTTATATACACTGCAGGAAAAAGGCCTCTCCCTGCGATCTCCAATTAACCCTGTGTTGCGGTAGCTGATTCCAACTTGCGCCTGCGAACTGCCTAACTTCATCAACCCACCTATTTTTCTGCCATCCTCGACTGCGCTTCCCTTCTCTTGGTATCCATTCTGTAGCTCTAATGGTCCATCGGTTATCCATCCTACGCATTACATAGCCTATATATATATATATATATATATATATATATATATATATTGTAGCGAAGAAGAGACGCTAGTGGGTTCAACGCTACTGGATCAAAACGCAAGTGGGTCGAGCGCTCTTGATCGGCAACGGCTCTCGTGCTTGAAAGCTGTTACTGCGCTGACCATTTACGTTGCGCTGCTCCAAGCTCTTCCAATAAATTCCCTTTAGAATAGGTGGATTGTGCTGGGTAACCTCAGTATATCATCCTGGAACTCCGATCCCGTACCCTACCATCTACCATGCCACAAGACGCCTCCGAGCAAACGCCTCATGCCACACCCACTGCGTGTCCCCGGGGTACCTCGACACCGCGACCCTCCGATCTACACAGGAGCGGACGACACTGACGTGGACGAATGGCTGACGGCGTATAACAGGGTAAGCGCCCATAACAAGTGGGACGAAGCGGACAAACTGCGCCATGTTCTGTTCTACCTTGCTGGTGTGGTCAGCCTGTGGTATAACAACCATGAAGCAGAGTTCCAGACATGGTCAGAATTTAAGACTTCCTTCGCCGATCTATTTGGTCGCCCTGCTGTTCGCAAGATGCGTGCCGAGCAGCGTTTGCGAGAACGCGCTCAACAGCCAGGTGAAACATTCACCAGCTACATTGAAGATGTCCTCGACCTATGCCGGAAAGTCAATTCGACTATGGCGGAGTCTGATCGACTCCAAAACATACTGAAGGGCATTGAGGACGACGCCTTTAACATGTTGCTGGCCAAAAATCCTCGCTCTGTGGCCGAAATTATCCTGCTGTGCCAGAGCTATGAAGAACTCCGCAGGCAGCGATCACTTACCCGTCGATCTCTACGGGACCAACACCTCGCTGGTTTGGCTGCCATGTCCGACCAGACAGCTTTGCTCGCAGAGGTGAAGGCGTTCGTCCGCGAGGAAGTTGCCCGGCAACTCTCGTTGATGGATTTTGCACAGCCGCAGCCGGTACACGCGCCAACGCCGAGTTTTGCGCCTCCGCTTCGCCGCGCCATAGCGCAAGAAATCAACGACGTTTTGCCTGAACACCACCACCAGCACGTTCCGGCGGCTGCACCTCACAGCTACGCTAAAGTCATGGCCAGACCCCGACAGATCCCGACGGCTGTACCACTCAGCTACGCGGAAGTCGTCACCCAGCCCCAACAACTCCCTCAACGGGGCCCTCTCACCTACGCCGAAGCCCTCGCTATGCCTCGACCACAACCTGCCATGCAATCACTTCACCAGCCGCCCCGTCCCACCCGTCCTCCCACATGGATGGGACCTGTCGTAGCGACTCGGTGGCGTACAGCGGACAATCGGCCGATATGTTTTGCGTGCGGCTACGCAGGCCACGTCGCACGCCACTGTAGTCGCGTGCAGTCGCCTAGCGCTACACCATATGCACCAAGTCGTATGATGGATTCACCGCGCCCATATTACGATGATGAACCTCGTGCTGCGTCACCACCATTCCGCCGGTCTGCCACCATCCGCCGCTCACCTTCTCCACGTCGACGCTCCCCATCACCAATGCGGCCTCGTCCCGAAGCTCGGGAAGAGGAAAACTAGTCGTCGCAGTCCATGAGGCAAGGGCTGCGATGCCGTCGAAACGCGAAAGTCCTCAACGTAGCCCGACCAATGTGATAGAAGTGTTAGTTGACGGTCTGCGCAAATATGCCCTTGTAGACACCGGAGCCGCTGTATCAGTTATGGACGCAAAGCTTTGTCGCTTCCTTCGAAAGGTTACGACCCCCCTTGCTGGATTCTCCCTCCGCACAGCAGGCGCACAGGGTATTGACCCGATAGCGGCGTGCACCGCTCGTGTTCTCATCGAGGACGTTGTATACGCCGTCGAATTTATTGTGATTTCATCGTGCTCCCACGAAGTTATCCTGGGGTGGGACTTCCTTGCCCGCCACAATGCCGTCATTCATTGCGCACGGGCCGAACTAGAACTGTCGCCGATGTCAGATATGAGGCTTGCCGATAATGCTTCTTGGGTGAACAAACTACTGGTCAGGCACGACACCAAAGTGCCTCCCAACTCGTCAGTGATTGTCGCTATGCATTGCAGCAGCCTCTCCGACGCCGTCGCACTACTTTCTCCATCCGGCCGCATTTATAATCGAAAAGGTCTGCTGCTACCTTTTGCGACAGTGAACGTGAAACAGGGCTCTACTGCTATTTTCGTCTGTAACCCCTTGCCATACCCTGTGATGCTGCTTCAAGGCGAATGTCTTGGCTATGTGGAAGCGATCGACGCCGTACAAATTACGGATGCTCCCGAAGACACGTCCTTAGCCAGTTACAGCACGCTCGGTTCTATCTCTAAGTCCGACCCTTTACCCACAGCCACAGATGTGTTCGATTCATCTATTGCCAATGGTCTCACCCCAGCTCAGCGTTCTCAGCTCCTGCGCATCTTAGAAGAATTTCGTTCTTCTTTTGATGTTGGGCAACCTTCCCTGGGCCGGACGTCTTCTGTCACGCATCATATTGACACTGGCTCCCAATCGCCATTGCGGCAACGCCCATATCGCGTCTCTGCCGCAGAACGTCGTGTGATTAGTGAGCATGTCGACGAAATGCTTCACCGCGAAGTAATCCGACCCTCAAACAGTTCTTGGGCATCTCCTGTCGTCCATGTTACGAAAAAAGATGGCTCTGTACAGTTCTGTGTAGACTATCGGCGCCTGAACAAGATCACTCGCAAAGATGTATACCCGCTACCGCGAATTGATGACGCTATCGATAGCCTACAAGGAGCTGAATTCTTTTCATCTCTGGATTTACGCTCCGGCTATTGGCAAGTGCCCATGGCTGACGCCGATAGGCCGAAGACAGCCTTTGTCACACCCGACGGCTTATACGAATTTAATGTCATGCCGTTCGGACTTTGTAATGCGCCAGCAACCTTCGAACGCATGATGGACACAGTTCTGCGCGGCTTGAAGTGGCACACATGTTTATGTTACCTAGACGACGTGGTTGTTTTTGCCCATGACTTCACCACTCACCTTCAACGCCACCGGCATGTTTTCACGTGCCTAACAAACGCTGGCCTACAACTGAACCTAAAGAAGTGCCGATTTGCAGCGCGGCAGCTCACGATACTGGGTTACGTCGTCTCGAAGGATGGAATCCTCCCCGATCCAGCCAAACTTCGTCCCGTCGCCGAATTCCCGAAACCGACGTCCGTCAAAGAACTGCGCAGTTTCGTGGGCTTATGTTCCTACTTCAGGCGCTTCATTCGTAATTTCGCCGCCGTCATATCGCCCCTGACGAAGCTCTTTGGAAGCAACGGTCCCCTCCATTCGTGGTCATCCGAGTGCGACGAAGCGTTCGCAAAGCTCCGTCGTTTGCTGACGTCTCCCCCCATTTTGCGTCACTACGACCCAACGGCACCTATTGAGGTACACACGGATGCCAGCGGTGTTGGCCTCGGCGCTGTCCTAGCGCAACTCAAACAAGGCTTTCCTGAATATGTTGTGGCATATGCAAGCCGTACGCTTACTAAGGCCGAGACCAATTACACCGTCACGGAAAAAGAATGCCTGGCGATCATCTGGGCGCTTACTAAGTTCCAGCCCTATTTGCATGGTCCCCAATTTGATGTCGTCACGGACCACCATGCACTATGCTGGTTGTCGTCATTGAGGGATCCCTCAGGCCGACTCGCACGCTGGGCGCTTCGCTTACAGGATTACGATATCCGCGTGCTGTACCGCAACGGACGTCAGCATGACGTCCCTGACGCCCTCTCACGTTCTCCCTTGCCTGACGACAATGCCTGCTGCTCACTATCCCAGCTTAACGTTTCTTCCGTCGACATTGGGACCATCGCTTCCGAGCAGCGCAAGGCCCCCTGGATTGCCTCCATCATAGACTTCCTTGCTAACCCGTCATCGCAGCCAACCCCTCATGCGTTGCGCCGTCAAGCTCGCCATTTCTCCATTCGCGACGACCTGCTTCACCGACGCAATTACACCTCTGACGGCCGCCAGTGGTTATTAGTAGTACCTCGAAGCCTCCGTTCTGAGATCTGCGCATCGTTCCACTCTTATCCACAGTGTGCACACTCAGGACTTTTCAAAACCTACCAGCGCCTCGGACAACGCTACTGCTAGCGAGGAATGTACAACTACGTTCAAAAGTTCGTTCGCTCATGCCCCGACTGCCAGCGCCGGAACTCTTCGCCCCAGCTCTCGCAAGCTGGTCTGCAGCCTCTGCCCTGCCCTACCCGGCCGTTCGGGTGCGTTGGCATCGCTTTGTATGGACCACTTCCCTTGACGTCGGCTGGTAACCACTGGGCCATTGTGGTAGTAGATCCCCTTACGCGATACGCCGAAACCGCTGCTCTCCCAGCAGCTACAGCACGCGATGTTGCCTCATTCCTGCTTCGCCGATTCATCCTGCGGCATGGTCCACCTCAAGAACTGCTCAGCGATCGCTGACGCGTCTTCCTGTCGGAAGTAGTTGAAGCAATTCTCAAGGAGTGCCACGTTGTTCATCGTACGACTACGGCGTACCACCCTCAAACGAATGGCCTCACAGAACACTTCAACCGTACACTCGGTGACATGTTTTCAATGTACGTCACCTCCGACCACACGAACTGGGACGCCATTCTGCCCTTCGTGACCTACGCGTATAATACCGCTACGCAGAGCACCACTGCTTGTTATTTTAATTAGTAAGTAAATGTTACTACAATTTATATAGGCGATATAACAAACGTGCAGACTCGTGTGAGGGACGCACTTTTTTGCCGCAATTTAGACGAGCCTTACATGGGACTGGGCCATTTTATCAAATTTTTCAAACTACTACTATGAAATCCGCCGTAAGCCTCCGCGACTGCCTGCCTCCTCTCACCATCTCTAGTCCAGAGCATATTCTGTGGGAATGCCAAGGTCTGACGAGTAGCAACGGGGAGACAGCCTTTAGAGAAAGCCTCCGCGCGCGTTGGTGTGCTGTGCTTCTCAGCTCAGCCCCAGAAGATCAACTGTGGGCAGTCCAGCGGGCCGACGACGCCGCCAGAGCCCAAGGGCTCGTGGCAGACGCCTAGACAGGGTGAAGCCCGCCCTATAACTTGCCGGGCAAAAATAAAGTTTTTACCTACCTACCGACCTACCTACCTAAGATTTGGTTAACAGGACTCTGGTGATGACATTTTAGGAGCCGGAGGGGGGGGGGGGCAGAGCCCCCCTCCCCCGGAAAACTTCGGAGGGGGCTCGAGCTCCGACCCCCCCCCCTCCCGTAGTCGGCACCTATGCATACACCTGTGAACTAGCGGAGCTGAGCCTGGATAAGTCTAGCTAAGAATGGTGGGGACTACTTAAACTTAGTCATCGATAGGCAATTGATAGCCAATCAATAGCTAGTTGATAATCGATCAATAATTAATAAATTCCGGAAAATCCTGGGGATGACTTGGTAGTGCTTAGCCTAGCCCAAATACGTGGCCAATACCTTACGATAGCCAATTGACAGCCAATCAATAGCTAATCAATAATCGATCAATAATCAATAAATTCGGATAACTTGGAAGTGCTTAGCCTTTCCCAAATACGTGGCCAATATCTTGCGATAGACAAACGATAGCCAATCAATAGCTAATCGAAAATCATCAATAATAAATAAATTCCGGGGAATGCTGGGGATGACTTGGTAGTGCTTAGCCTAGCCCAAAAGCCAGGACTAGCTAGGTGCCCATCAGCTCCGCTGTCTCTTTCGCATTGTGCCACCAGTGCAAGCTACAGTAATTTTTTTCTCCACAAAAACGAACATTGTTTCCACGTAACGAAAAATAAATTATACAAAGAACCACTCCTCAAACCATTTCCATGTTACCGCTTTTGCATTTGCACTATTACCAGTGTCGATAGTATTGCATTATTTTAGCGCTACGACCAGTTACTTTTGTGCTTCAATGCATAAAACAGCATCTTCCTCGAAAAGTTAACTGGAACGCCCATGCATTTCATCGGACACTTTGAAAATAATATCTCGAAACTGGTTCAGTCCGGAAAATTCGTTCCAAGTGAATACGCCTTGCGAACTCAGCGGTTATAATTCGTAGATTGAAAGATGTGCAGTAAAATAATTAATTAAAAAGTTGATTCGCGTAATTATGTTAAATATTCAATTAGGCGTTTTGGCCATCCATTAGGCCATCCATGTCAGAATTAGCTTGGAACTACATCAAACAATTAGCCTCCTTAGAGCGTCGTCGCATTAATTGGGACACAAGAAATCCTGAGATATGGTCAATTCCATACTTCAGAACACTCTATAAGCATTAGTCGTTCATACACAACCTACCATTCACTTTGAACAAATACAAAAAGGTCGATAATTTCAGTAAGAAAGAACTCAGCTCACACTTTGGTCGCTTGTAATGTATCTGATGTGATTATTATTCTGCCTTTGTGTATGGTTCTGAGTATATAATGTAAATCCTGTTTCGGTTTCTTAGCAAATGTTAATCTTGTAAAATTCAATCTCATGCTATGTTGTATAGCTGGTGTTGGGTTGTTTTGTATAGGTAGTATTGCTATTATAGTGTTGTTTAAAATGCATTCTGTTAAAACATTTCCAATTCTGTTTACTCACCGTGACGGAAATATTCTTTGTCTTTCCGTTCATAGCTATTTCGTCTATGAGGAATTCCAGCGAGAGCTGGAAATATAAGTGAATTATTGTGCATGTGCGCACACTGTTTGCTGTACTATTGCCTTGCCTGGTCTTTTGGGTCACGTCAAGCTACATATCAGAAGAAGCCAACAAACAATGACACCAAGGACAACTTAGGGGAAATTACATGTACTTACTAATTGAATTAAAAAATGATAAATTAATGGAAAATGAAAACGGGTAAAAAGCAACTGTCCGCAGGTGGGGAACGAACCCACGTCTTCGCATTACGCGTGTGATGCTCTCACCATTGAGCTACCGCGGAGCCGTTTTCCCATCCATTTTCTGGGATATTTATGTTTTACAACTAGAACTAGAATGGAATTTATGTTTTACAACTAGAATGTTAGCCAGAGCCACCACTCCCAAACCTCGGGGCGGATGTGGAACATTCTTTCTGCCGCAGGCGTCACGAGCACGTGACGCCTGGGTGGCACCGTCACCGCGCTGGCGCCTGTTGGCAGCTAGAGAAGCCCAATGGTTCATTTAGTAGTTCGCTCATACTGTGAATGCTAGACAATGCTTTGAAGCATCCGCCTCGGCTTTCTGTGCTACCACCCCTACCATCATGTCATCCTTCTATTGCAAATAAAAAATGCTTCCACAACGCACTGCGACACTGGCTCCTGCACCCAGTGGCTCACACACGCAGTAAGTCTGCCAACATGGCACATTGGAAACAATCTTTTGAAATTACCCGTGAAGAACGAGATCGCGCGCGAGGCGACACATTCTTCACGGGTAATTTCAAAAGATTGTTTCCAATACCTACCTAGGTTACACGCTTTACATAGACGATATCACGCTGTGGGCGAGCATAGGTTCCCTAGGGGATAAAGAATACATGCTCCAAACCGCGGTATTAGCGGTGGAAAAATTTTCCCGAACGAGCGGGCTGAAGTGCGCGCCCGAAAAATTCGAGGGCATCCGGATACACGCGAAAGGCTACAAATCCAGAGGGTCGATTAACATTGTGGTTGAGGGCCAAATGGTCCGAGAGGTACCTAAATCGGGAAGCAACATGGCATGTGTACAACGCAGGAAGCGCAGCTCGGCAAGTTTTCAATGAATACGAACGAGAGGAGCCAGAATGGTTTAGGTTGTTCGCTGTGGGTTCATAAATGGCGCTCCTTATTTGACCTCATCATGTTGTCAATATATATATATATATATATATATATATATATATATATATATATATATATATATATATATATGGGGATTTACGTGCCAAACCACCATCTGATCATGAAGCACACCGTAGTGGGGGACTCCTGCATAATGTGCAGCAGCTGGGGTTCTTTAAGCGGCACCTGTATCTAAGTGCACGGGTGTTTTGGACATTTCGCATCAAGTTATCAACAAAGTCTGTCGTGCTTTTCTTTTGCCGAAGAAATAATGTTTGCTTTTTTTTCTCTGCTTTCCACTAACCCCCTGGACCGCTCCTGCAACTTTTTCGCCAAAGGATAATGTTTATCCTTCTCCTGCCCCCCCCCCCCTCCCCCTAAAAAAAAGAGACAGAATTGTGTGCTTGGGGTACCCACTGCTTCCTTTATTACGGCCTTTTTTTTTTTTCAAAAATAAACACAACAAGAATTTGCGCTACTTGCTTTCGCCCCCTCTGATTTGGTTGCCGTCGCCATAGGCGAGGAATTATATTTGAGTGTCTGTGTGTGTGTGAGTTGTATATTTTTTGCGGAGCCTATCATTTGTTGCTTACTTGCGAATAATATAAGCGGTTGTGTCATTTTCTATGCAAGACATATTTTCATGACAAACTACATCTAAATTACATAATTGCTTCAAGTAGGCTGTGGAATGATGGGCAGGCTGCGGAACAGGTGGCGCTGACAAAGCAGCTAGCATTTTGCTTGTCCCTGCCAGCGCTTTAGACATGTTGTAAGTACATTAGTTGTTAACACTTACCGACACCTTCCATAAATTCACTAACGATAAATATTAAGTACAACAACAATCCGAAATGCCATTTGTTTTCAGGTTGCACTTGTAGAAAAGGGTGCAAAGCACGATATTCATAGCGAACGAGTATGATTAGCGAGCTAGATAGATTCAACTTTGCGTTACAGCATGTTCTAAAATTGCTATGGCAACTTTACTTAGCACGTTCTAGCTTATTATGTGAATGGTCAGGGGAATTGTTCGGCCAGATAATGTCTGCGGCGGAGAGCATAAAGCCAGCTACGTAACTCACGTAGACATCTGTACGTAAGTGGCAATGATTGCTGATAAATTTAAGCAGTTATACAGTTAGTTACTTTGCGAGCAGTTACCGCTGCCTACTCGGAAGAGAAGCAGTAATGCTTAGAGGCGTATTAGTGAAGCCTATTTCGCATGTCGCTGTTAAAGAGTGCACCGTATAGTAATCAATAATGTCGGCAGGTTAATTTTTTCCCACGTAAGACAGCAAGCTTGTGCGACCTTGTGGTATCACGACCTCATTTCTAGCGACGCTGGGACCGAGTCCACGAAGCTTTCCTTTCGTTAGTGCTCTCTACCACTGAGCGGCCGCTTTCACTAATGATATGTGCAGCATCAGGGTGTGCTAAGATTTTCTCGCAGAACAGTTCTAGACTAAGAGGTTTTCGTGAATATGAGCCCTGTTTCTTTTGAGTAGCCAGATTACAAATTCCAATTGCTTATAAAGTTGACCGCAAATTACTCATGCGTTCACACTGTTCTTCGCCTTTCCAGCCCTCAATTGCTATTTGTTTCTTCTTTTAGCGTTCACCTTTAGACCTCTTTCATCGTGCAACTGCACCAACTCACCCAGCTGGTCTTACTTTTGTTTAAGGAATTTTCAACCAAGGCTGAAATTCGCCGTCACGGTTCCCCCACAGGCTCTTTACCTTCCGATGCAGTTTGGTCGCAATGTTCGCCTATACACAAGTTTCATATCGGTGGCTTATGCTTATAGAGGCATTACGTAATTAAGGAGTACAGGAGGCATGCGTGAATATCTTGGCACATATCGACAAGGATTGCACAGCTACCTAGGTTCTCCACAAGAAAAGTAGATAGTAACCTATGAAGAAAGGGGTAAGGCCGGGAGCCACAATCTCTCCAATGCTGTTCACTGCACGCTTAGAAGTATTCAAGATCGTGGGCTGGGAAGCCTTAGGAGTGAGTATCAACGGAGAATATCTCAGCAACCTTCAGTTTGCAGATGACATTGTCCTATTATGCAACAATGGAGATGAATTACAACAAGGGATTGAGGACCTTTACCGAGGAAGTATAAGAGTGCGGTTGAAGATTAATATGCAGAAGACAAAGATAATGTTCAATAGACTGGCAAGAGAAGAAGAATTCAGGATCGCCAGTCAGCCTCTAGAGTCTGTAAAGGAGTACGTTTATCTAGGTCAATTACTCATACGGGTTCCTGATCACGAGAAAGGAATTTACAGAAGAATAAAATTGGGTTGGAGTGCATAAGGCAGGCATTGCCAAATCCTGATGGGGAGGTTACCACTGTCATTGAAAATGAATGCCTACAATCATTGCATTCTACCGGTGCTAACATAAGGGGCAGAAACTTGGACGTTAACAAAGAAGCTCGAGAACAAGTTAAGGACCGCACAAAGAGCGATGGAACGAAAAATTTTAGGCCTGACGTTAAGAGACAGGCAGAGAGTGGTGTGGATCAGAGAGCAAACGGGGTTAGCCGATAATCAAGTTGACATTAAGAGGAAAAAATGAAGCTGGGCAGGCCATGCAATGCGTAGGATGAATAACCGGTGGACTATTAGATTTACAGAATGGATGCCAGGAGAACGGAAGCGCAGTCGAGGATGGCAGAAAACTAGGTGAGGTGATGAAGTTATGAAATTTGCAGGCGCAAGTTGGAACCAGCTAGCGCAAGACAGGGGTAATTGGAGATCACAGGGAGAGGGCTTCGTCCTGCAGTGGGCATAAATATAGGCTGTTCATGATGACAGTCATCCCAGGATGGCGGGAGGTGATGAAGTTATAAAATTTGCAGGTGCAAGTTGGAACCAGCTAGCGCAAGACAGGGGTAATTGGAGATCACAGGGAGAGGCCTTCGTCCTGCAGTGGGCATAAATATAGGCTGTTCATGATGATAGTCATCCCAGGATGGCGGGCTTAATTACATGCTGTGATTGAACGGCGCACTTTGAACTTTGTCTACACATCACCCATAACCTTCCCTATATTCAGGGAATATATGCAAGGTGACTCGTTTCTTCATCGAGGACATTACAGGGGTCTTACATACCGCATGGAAATGGGCAGAAAAAGCATGGTTCAGTAAATATTTGCGAAGCCCCTTGTTAATTTAGAAACGCTAACGGTAAACACACATTGCAAATAACAAGTCGCAAATTTTCACCAAATTCAAACACGTTGTGACGTAGAGTCCTTTCTGCACAGAGGAAAACATAGCAGATACCAACAGTATAGCACATTCAACCACTTGTTCGAGGAATAGTCCATGAAGGAATAAAGAGCTCGGAACGGAGAATCATGTTCTCCACTTCATATTTCGCCTACATATTACCGTAACATTCCCACTATTTCCACAGAGTATAAAGAACGTGACTCAATTAATTGAGTCACGTTAATTGAGGCAGCGAGGAAACCGACTACGAACATTGTATGACGAATTAAAATATAGAAAATAAATAGGTAAGTATTTATTTGCAAAACTCATATTTAAGCCAGAAACGTTGAAGTTTCGCCACACAGTACACTTAATATCACCCTCCGTTTCACCAAATGTAAACTCCGTGTCACGTATAGAATTTGCTCGCCACACTGGCAGTGGCGTAGCCAGACATTTTGTTGGGGGGGGGGGGGGGGGCTCCAGGTTGCAGCGCGGTCTCCTCCTTGTAGAATTTTTCGAGGGCTCAAATACATGAATAACAACTGCCTTGCCAATGCCACTGTATTTTAGATACTGCAAACGAATTATTCAATGCTACGCACTGTCAAGTAAAATATGTATTTTTTCATAAAAACATATATCCTTAGGTCCCAAAAATTCTGGCAGCAATAACTGATATCAATGCTGCCGCGTTTTTTTGTCTATTTAATAAGTAAAGGAAATATCACACGAACTTTAGAACTATATCAGTTCGAAACACGAAAAGCAGTGCATGCAGCTGATATGAAAAACGTAAAGGTCATGAAATGAATAAGTTGAGGACAAATATTTTGATTAATCTTGTCATTCGAGAACCTTGTATGTATTTTTGCACATATGCAACGGCCAGGAAAACACTTCAATGATGCTGTCCCTCGTTGCAATAGATTGCGCAGGAGCAGCTGTTACCGGTCGTGTATTGTAATTACACCGAGATTATACTCGCAACAGTGAGTACAAATAAAAAGGACGAGTTCTGCAAAGTATACATTAGAAATGCGAAGATAGAATGGAATATACAAATGCTAAGATACAACTCGCTAAAGGGCAAAAAAAAGAGTCGCTGGAAACAAAGTTCACTGCTCGTATACACAAAATCTTGCAACAAGATATTTAAATATACGTCTAAGTCTCCAATAAATCTACGTATTTAAGCAAACGTCACTCTATAGAATGCATCAAACAAGACAAATAAACATGTTGCGCAGTCACATATAGTAAACTTTGCGCACAGATGATCTAGGCAAGAACAAAACTATGATCGCAGAAATCGTGATATGTACTCGGGCCATGCAGCGGTCGCGACAGCGACATGTGGGTAGAATAATAGAGGAATAATGCAGAAATCAGACGAAAATGTATGATTTAACTGCCTGCACAGCGGCAACAATAATTCTGCACCCAAAATTAAAAGATGGTATTGCTTCGTTTCAAAAAAGAAATAAGAGCAGGTAGCTAAAAAGGAAAGAAAAGAACAAACGAAAGCCACAGATGATGCGGCAAGTTGAACTACCCAATATCTGAGTATGTTCTTGGCAAACGCCGCGTGGGCCGGGCTTTCAATGAGCAAGGTCGGTCAAAATTCGTTATTGATGTCCTCGTAATTTTCGTATTCGCATGATAATTTTGATCGTGATGCTAACTGCTAGAATAAACGGCTAAAATTTCTTCGGTTTTAAAAGCTAATGAACAGTCATACGTTTTCATAATTACGAGCTTATTACGAGCATATTACGAGCATGTAACGAGCTTTTTACTTGCATTGATTTTTGCTGCTTCGCTATTTAAAGGACAAACTTCTCTCGGCGGGGAAGTTGAGCGAAGCGGTCAATGACTTAGGATACGTTGACGCCGACGTCTTTGTGGTTGTATAGAAGCGCCAGCCCAATCATGCGTTCCACAGACATCGTAGAGCGCAAGTAGTTGTTTAGTAAACTCTCGTTAAAAAATATTCTCTCTGCGCTTGCAGTAGTCACTGGAAGGGTGACTACAATCTGCAGCAGTTTGTACACATTTACATAGAACTTGCAGTCGCAATGAGCGAGGGCATCTATTCTGGTGCTAAAACCTAAAACACTCCCTCGATGTCGTTGACATCCTTGTTTAGTACCTTGCACAAACAGCAGGCTGTTCGATTCCAGCGATGTCCGTCGTTTCGTCACGAATTATGGAGAAGCAGCTTGCTTTTGCAACTAGGTTTTCTTTGATAATTTCACCACAAATTTCTATAATTTGGTTTTGTGCACCTGGGCTTAAGTATGAGGCATTACTGGGGCAGCTTTCGAAATGGTTTTTCAGATATGTATCTCCACAATCAGCTCACAGGCGAAGAAGCGCTCTGAAAATACCTGTATTTTCAGCGGGGGCTATGATTAAATTCATAGGGCCACTGTCCCTGTGACCACGGAGAGCCAAACCTTGTCGCCCGCAAAAAGAATTTCCCCAATAATAGGCCATTTACTTTCTTCTGTTTTCTCATATTTTACTTGGCCTGCCCTGGTCCAGCTGATCGATCACATTGGGCACGCCTCCTGAAAATGTTTGGAGAAAATTATCAGCTTCTAGCTCAAAGTCACGGTGATATTAAGTATTTTTGTGTGTGTGAAAGATTGCGAGCGCGTGCTTTCATTTCTGGAACGATTTGGACACGAGGGCTCCAGTGCACGCATGTAGGCCCAAGTTTTTGAAAGCATTAACCCCATAAAGTTCCAGGATTGAAAATCTTTTAAAGCATGCCTTTGGAAATGTCAGTGCACCTTT
This sequence comes from Dermacentor silvarum, assembly GCF_013339745.2. Taxonomy (NCBI): domain Eukaryota; kingdom Metazoa; phylum Arthropoda; class Arachnida; order Ixodida; family Ixodidae; genus Dermacentor; species Dermacentor silvarum. The sequence goes on along the minus strand of NC_051161.1, from coordinate 141,848,427 downwards.
CGCGTCAAATGTTTATGAGAACCTTATACCCATAAAGTGTCATTATTGAAATCCATGCGCTCCGTATATTCCGCGGCCGCTGCGAGATGCCGCAACGCGCCCGCTCGCCAACGCGCCCGCTCGCCAACGAAAAGCGTTTGAAAGTTTGTGCTCGGATGGAGCTCTTTGCGTTACGTGACTCCAGCTGCAAGGGTGTTGCCACGAAATGCAGCCCGAGTTCGCAATGTTCGTGCCGAAATGCCTTTTCAAGCGTGAAAAAGACATTGTAGAGAAAATCCAGAATGATTCCAGGTGCCGGTGGTAGTTTTGGTCGGCGGTGCATGTGCGCGCGAAAAACTTTCCGGGGGGGGGGGGGGGGAGAGGCTGAAGCCCTATCAGCCCCCCCCCCACGCCCCCTGGCTACGCCCCTGCACATTGGGAAACATACCTGATAACGACAATATAAGACCTTGAAGTCGTTGCTTAATTTTTTTCCCGACGAGTGCAGTTACCTGACGCTCTTCAAATATTGCCCATGAATCACGCATAATATTATTACGGTATCATCGAAAGATGTTCAAGAGACGAGCCGCCGCGATAAAGACGACGAAGTGTGTCCGTGCTCTTGGTGCGAGTGAGTGTGGGCCTGGCTGTCTGGCTCCAGTGTAAATATCCTGTAAATAGTCTCTTTCGCCTGTGTCCTTCCACACGTAACATTCTCGTGGAGGTTAGCGATCCCCGTCCTCGCCACGGAACTCCGAAGTGGTCGGTACATCGAGCTTGTCACCATGCCCCCCGGTGACGCGACCGCCTCTGCATCGGCTTCGGCTCGTCCGACTTCTCCTATCGTCACTGTTGCCCAACATCGCGACATTGGTATGTTCTCTGGCCTGGAGGGACAGGACGTTGACGAATGGATCAAGCTCTACGAACACGCCAGTGCGAATAACAGGTGGGACCCAACGAATATGCTCGCCAATGTCATCTTTTATCTCGGCGGCACCCCACGCGTGTGGCACCAAACACATGCCGACGAGATAACCAGTTGAGACAGTTTCAAGGAAAAGCTACGGGAACTGTTCGGCGACTCCATTGGGCGCAAGGTTGCCGCGAGAAAGGCTCTTGCGTCGCGTGTTCAGACCTCTAAAGAGCCGTACGTTTCATACATCCTCGACGTCTTGGCTCTATGCCGCAAAGCTGACGATACTATGTCTGAAGCAGATGAAGTGGCAAATGTGTTAAAAGGCATTGCAGACGACGCTTTCAATTTGCTTGTTTTTGGCAACGTCTCGACTATCGACGCCATCATGAAAGAATGCAGTCTTCTTGAACACGCTAAGAGCCGCCGTATCACACCCCACATCACGCGGCTACCCAACACTGCTGCTACGTCGACATGTGAGGGTCGACCGCGTCAGGCCACCACCTGTGACGACGTAACCCGTATTGTTCGCCGCGAGCTGGAGGCCTCCTGTTCCCCAGCTTTCTCCGCGACGCCTCCCGATCCGCCAGCTACCACGATTGCGATGATTCAGGCCGTCGTCAGACAGGAATTTGAGAACATGGGTCTGAACTCCGTGTGCTCAACGTCTCAGCTTAGCGCGCCCCAGTTCTCTAGCTGCCCTCCTCGCCCTCGGCAGTCCTTTTCTGACAGATCTCGCCGGAACCCGTCCGAATGGCGTACCTCTGATGACAGGCCCATCTGCTTCCACTGCTGTCGCATTGGCCCCGTCGCTCGTCACTGCCGCAACCGACATACGCCTCCGCTTATTCCGGCACCTTTGGACCTTCTGTCCCTATGCCACCCGCCACGAACCCACTGCCGCTGATGCCCCTGCTCCGAACCTTCGCTACAGCCGCTCGCCCTCACCTCGACGCCATCAGTCTCGTTCTCCCCAACCCCGTCGCTTTTCTTCGCCGCCTATCGCTTCCCGGATGCCGCTGGAAAACTAGGCACTGCAGCTTCTGCAGGTGAAGATGCGTTGTCGACCCTGCCCTCAAATCCTCTGCTCACGTTGCCTACGAACCAAACCCTTCTTGACGTTGACGTCGACGGCTACCCTGTTACAGCACTGATCGATACAGGGGCCCATATTTCAATTATGAGTGCTGCCTTCTGACGACGACTCAGAAAGCTCGTCACCCCAGCGTCGGCACGCGTCGTCCGCGTTGCGGATGACGGTACTGTCCCTATCGTCGGCATGTGTACGGCACGTGTCAGCATCGCCGGCCGCCACACTCCTGTCCTCTTCACCGTGCTTACTCATTGCCCCCACTACCTAATTCTCGCACTTGATTTTCTCTCTGCGCATTCTGCTCTTATTGACTGCTCTGCCAGTACCCTTCGCCTTGATTTGCCAATTCTCGCAGAACCTCCTGATGAACTCCAGTGCCACTTACGCCCCAACGGCTTTATTCGCCTACCACAAAATTCAATAGCCTATATTGAACTGTTGTCTTCCTCACCTGTTTCTGTTGGGGAGTACCTCGTCATTCCTCTGCCCGACATTCCACTACAGTATGACGACACCGTGCCTCATAGTGTCCTTACTATTACTAATAACTGCACTCGCATGCCTATTTTTAACTTTAGATTGGCAAAACAAATTCTCCCGTTCGCCTTGCCAACGTTCATTGCCTCGGTGACCATCAAGTGACAGCTTTATCAACCGATGGTTCTTCTGAACTTGGCGCGCCCCTCGCGCCAGCCACAGGCGCCGATCCCAACATAAAGAAAATGGTTGCGGCGGACCTGTCCTCTACACAGGCTGAAGACCTTTGCAAAGTGTTGTCGGTCTACAGAGATATTTTCGACTTCAATGATCGTCCTTTAGGCCAGACGCTCGGAACCCTACTGCATCGGAGCCCTACTAGCATCGGAACCCTACTGGCGATGCTACGGTTATTCACCGACGACCATATCGCGTTTCTGCGTCGCAACGCCGAGTAATTCAAAATGAAGTGACCAAATCGGCTGATAAATATACACAAATTAATAAAATAAAATACACTAGACAAACTAACACAACTGAACTTAATATAACCCAATGATGAAGACAAATAAATACGAGCAATTAACAGTAGATATAAAAATGAAACAGTGCGAGGATCAAATACACAAGAATACGCTAAACACTAAAGCAAAGTTCGATAGAAGTCAAAGTTCAAAAGAAAACAAATGGTGTCATACGCTTGGCCGGGCAGCAGCAGCAAGTCCATAGACCGTGAAGTCGGTGCACAGAACTTTCCCGAAGAACGCTGGCGGTCCGATCTTGTCGAGGTGGATGCGAATTGCTGGGCTGGGTTTCCCGGGAGTCTAGATCCGACGACTGCCCTCAAGCAGGTTGAGCTAACTTGAGGCGGACTACCGAGGACTTCGTTGCAGACGCTGGTTTGACGTCTCGTACGTCAACTAGTTACTTGGAGTTCCGACGCGGCTAGGCGGCCCAGGCGATACTGGACGGCGCTAGCTCCTTGACTACTTCTCCGCAGATTACAGGATCAGCTTCTAGACTAATCAGCAGGGCCCAAAATCTGCGCTTAAATAGCCTCTCCTTTCCCTAGTTCCCTATGTAGGGAAACTTCCGCTATGTAGAGTTCTCCGAATTCACGGCTCTTTGCTCCCAACAGTCTTGGCCGCGGCCCTTTCACCATGGACGAAGAACCGCAGATTCTCCTCTCTCCCAATGTCAAGGGCCAAGGTCGAACCCGGCATACCACGCAGACGTACACGCACACTTCTGGGTCCGTAATCGGCATGTCGCGTCTGGAATCGAGATGGCACACCGAGCGGCCACGACGCTTTTGACGCCCGTAATTCGGCGTGTCGATGTCGAGTAAATTATACGCTGCACAGTCAGGAGCCCACGTTTTTGACGCTCGTAATTCGGCGTGTCATTAATCAGCGTCCAAACCATTCGAAAATATGCCGCTCCGTGACACAGCCCCCCACTTTCAGAATATTAACACATAATATTCACTTACACGAGTGGCATTTTCGAAAACAAGAAAAAGAAGGCCGTTCCGTGTATACATAACATTATACATCAAATAACATCATGTACTATACGAAAAAAACAAATGAAAAGAGCACTACACGTCCAGGCACACAACACAAAAATTCTCCAACTTCACTGCCGCATGACCCTATATTCTGCTCAAATAATCGGCCCCCACGTTCTCGCTTCCTTTAATATGGGTGACCGTGAACTGATATTCCTGAAGCAGTAAGCTCCATCGTAGTACCCAGCCGTTCAGTTGTTTCGCCTGCCTGATGTAGCTGAGCGGTTGGTGGTTGGTTTGGACGAAAAGGTGAACACCATACAGTAACATGGAGAATTTCTGGACCCCCCAGACCAACGCCAGACACTCGCGTTCCACTGTGCTGTAGGCAGCCTCCCGAGGCAGTAGCTTTCGGCTGGCATAAGCTACGGGGTTGAGCTTGCCCTCATAGGTTTGCATGAGCACCGCTCCCAGGCTCGTGTCCGATGCGTCTGTCCGGAGCACGAAGGGCTGCTGTAAATCCGGAAGTCGCAATATTGGGTCCTTCTTGAAATGCTTCTTCGCATGCTGGTGTCCACTTGACCAAGTTGCTTTTTCCCTTCCGGGTTAATTCCGTGAGGGTAGCGCTGATTTTGGCGTAGCTCGGGATAAATTCCTGGTAGTATCCGGTCAAACCAAGGAAGGAGCGTACCTGCCGCTTCGTTGACGGGCGTGACGCAGCTTCGATCTTGTCCAGCGCCTTCCCCAATGGTTGCAATATGCCTCGTCCAACTCGATGACCCAGGAAGTCTATCTCCTCCATGCCAAACTCGCACTTACTGGGGCATACTGTTAACCCAGCCGCCTCGACGCGCTGGAAAAGCAGCTCCAGGGAGTTCAGATGTTCTTCCCACGTTTCAGTGACCACCAGGACGTCGTCATAGTAGTGTTCCACACCCGGTACACCGTTCGCAACTTTGCGCATCAATTTCGCAAACACAGCAGGGGCTGTCTTTATTCCGTAGGGCATAAAGCGGAATTGATACAGTCCAGATGTCGTCGAGAAGGCCGTCTTTGCCCTGGATTCCGCCGATAATGGGATCTGCCAGTAGCCCTTCACAAAGTCTAGTTTGGAGAAATACCTCTTCTCCCCGACTGTCGCGAAGACCGCGTCGGCCCGAGTCATGTGTTCGGCGTCAGCCACCAGAACATTGTTCAGGCGCCGAAAATCAATGCACAGCCGGTTCGTACCGTCTGGCTTCTTCACCAAAATTACCGGCGAATTGTAGGGGGACTCCGATCTCTCGACAATTCCGAGCCTCTCCACTTCTCGCACCTCCCTTTCTACGCTTTCGCGCGTCGCGAAGGGGAGGGGGTACTGCTTCACGTGGACGGGGTTGTTTGTGGTTAGTTGCAGATTGCAGTAAACCCAGTCGGTTTTGCCCGGGACGTCAGAAAAGATAGGTGCGTGTTTTCTAACAACACTTTGGACCTGTCTGGTCCGTTCAGCATTTAGTTTGTCTGAGAGTTTGACGTCCTTCTCCCCTTCTGATTTCCGTAGTTCGGGGGTAGGAATACTCCCATCGTCGCCCGACTCCAGAACACCGAATGTCGCATTGCACACGTTGGCTGGACGGCAGTCTCTCTCCTCGTACTTTTTTAGCAAGTTGGCGTGGAATATTTTCCTCCCGACGGCCGTATCGATGATATAGTCGGCCTCTCCTCTCTTCTCCCTGACCTCAAAAAGACCCTTCCACTGCAGGAGCAACTTGTTGTCGGTAGGGAGCAAGATCAATACCCTGTCTCCAGGGTGAAACTGTCGTTCCTTTGCCTTGCGGTTGTAAAGTTTCGCGTATCGTGCCCCTGCCTTCTCCAACTCCTCGTGTGCTATCCGGCAAGTTTCCTCCAGTCGGTTCCGAAGGTCGAAGACATGCTGATAGGTCGTCTTTGCTTCATCGCTGAGTTCGGTATTCGTCCACAGTTCCTTCAAGATCGCCAAGGGGCCTCTCACATGTCGGCCGTATAATAATTCAAAAGGCGAAAAGCCCATACTGGCCTGGGGGACTTCCCTGTAGGCGAAAAGGAGAGGCGCCAGGTAGCGGTCCCAATCTCTCGGCTTTTCTGCGCACATGCGCTTCAACATCAACTTCAAAGTTCCGTTGAACTTTTCCACCATGACATTGGCCATGGGATGGTACGGGGTGGTGTGGAGCTGGCGCACGGAAAGAAGCCGAGCTACTTCCTTCATTAGGTCTGTCGTTAAATTCGTGCCTCGATCACTCAGCACTTCGTTGGGGACGCCAAATCGGGAGAACATCTCGACCAAGGCCTCGGCCACTCGTTCTGTCTCTATGCTCGGTAGCGCCACGGCGTCCGGATGGCGGGTTGCATAATCCATCAGGGTTAGAATGTACCTGTTCCCGTGTTTTGAGGGTGGTTGTATAGGACCCACTATGTCGATAGCCACCCGCTTGAACGGGGTTTCAATTACGGGTGTCCTTCCAAGTGGGACGCGTGGCACTTTGCCCTTAGGAACCGTGCGCTGGCAAATATCGCGAGAAGCGACAAACCTTTTCACATCGGCCCTGATGCCGGGCCAATAGAATTCCTCAGCAATCCGATCCTTCGTCTTCTGGGTGCCCAAGTGGCCGGCCATTATACCGTCATGTGCCGTTTTTAACACCGCGTCTCGGTGGCACTTAGGCACGACGAGCTGACCGTCCGTTCTTCTCCGTGTAGCACCGATAAAGCAGCCCGTCTCTCTGTGTGAATTCAACGCTTCCCTTCTCATTTGAGCATGTCTGCTTCTGGTTGATCCTTGTGAAACACTGCTTGAGCGTCTCATCACTTCTCTGCTCGTTCCCGTACCCGTCCTCGCCTGGTAACTCTGTCGTGGCCCCGGGAACCTGGAGTTGGGAAAACCCTCTCGACTGTGCCTGCGCCTGGGCGCGGGTGATAGCCGCCGCCACGGGTTCTTTTTGGTCTTATCTTTCGGATCCTCCGGAGATCTTGCGCCTTCTATATTTCCCACAGTTAGGTCATATAGCGGTTCTCGCATACAAAGCGCTGTAAGGAGGCCGGTAAAGTACGGGGTGTCGACTTGGATTCGCGCCTCGGGTAACATCTTGGCACTCCCGTCAACCAAGTAGACGAGGCTGCTGGTACCCGTTAGCTGTTCCTCGTTCACTAGGTCACTCCTTATGATCACCGTGTTGCACCCTGTGTCTCGCAACACTGATATGTCTTTCCCTCCCAGGGTCCCCAAAACCACCGGAAGGGCCCTGGCGAGAAATTTTGGTTGCGTCGCCATTATCGCGTTGACGACGGGAACCTTATCCCCATTTCTCAGCTCGAGATATCCGTCGCGTATATGATCCTGGTGACCCACTTCGGTGGGGGCGTTAACGCACGATGCCTGGAGTCTATTAGAGCCCTCTCGGCAGTTGTATGAACGATGCCCCTTTCCACCACACGTGTAACAGACGATGGCCGCGTTGGCCGCGGGCTTGTAGCGGCATAGTTGGGGTGGATGGTTTCCGGATTGCAGAGGTAACACCGCGGTATCGGCGGGTGACCGGTACCCCTCTTTGCAGTTTCCTGTCTCTCCGCAACGTCGGGACCATCTTTCTTTGTTTTCCCAAGGTTTGTTCCACCCTGAGCTTCCAAGAACTGGTCTGCCAGCTCTAGCATATCCTCTAAAGATTCTGATTTCCTCTCCTTTAAGTAAAGCGACAAATTCGGACCACAACCATGCAAAAATCGCTCTTTGATCAGCAGTGCGCGAAGGGAAGTGAACTCCGTATTGGTTTTGGACAGTTCGACCCATCTATCAAAATAATGACTTAGCCGAGCCGCATATTGGGTTGCCGTTTCACTCCCCACTGGTTTCTCGTTATTGAACTTGTCACGAAACCCGTCTGCTGTGAAGCGAAAACGCTTCAGGAGAGCGGTCTTCACTTTTGTGTAATCTGCTGCATCGCTCGGCGGTAATCTTCCCTAAACGCTAAGCGCTTCTCCGCTTAAACAAGTCGAAAGCGCGGTCGACCACTGGCTTTCGGGCCACTTCTGACCTTTGGCGATACTCTCAAACCGCCGGATAAATGCGTCCAAATCGTCCCTTCTTTCGTCGAAGGAAACGAGAGGCCTGCTCGTATTTATCCGTAAACTGTTCTCCTCCTGTACTTCCAGGTGCACGTTGCTAGCCCTGCTCTCGTTGCCACTTTGATTAAGCTGAATCCTTAATTGCAGCAACTGTATTTCGCGCTCGCCGGCTTCCTTCGCTGCCACTCGCTCTTTCTCCTTTTCCTCTCGGGCCAACGCCCGCTCTTCTCGGGCCTGCTCCTGCTGTTGCCTAATCCATGTCCTCAACTCGGCGCCCTCTAGGCCTGACTGTTTGCCGAGTTCTATCCACTTTTCAAACTCCATTCCCTCCAAAATGCTGCTACACCACCAAAACACGTGCGCTCAGAATTCGCATGCACGTGCGTTCGACACTGCACAAGAATGTGTCCGTAGCACTAATCGATAAATCTCCACGATTATCATTCTCCGTTCACCGTGCCCCTTTTTGTACGGAACGCCCTGTTCGCGGACGCCAGTTTATGTCACAGCTGTCCCCGATTCGTCGTCGGCGCGAAGTCGATCGACGGGGTAGACAAGCTGCATGGTTGGTCGTTCCGTACTCAAGCGAACACAGTGAAGAGAGTCAGAGTCGGGAGTAAACAAAAAACAAGATATTTATCGGCTGATAAATATACACAAATTAATAAAATAAAATACACTAGACAAACTAATACAACCGAGCTTAATATAACCCAATGATGAAGACAAATAAATACGAGCAATTAACAGTAGATATAAAAATGAAACAGTGCGAGGATCAAATACACAAGAATACGCTAAACGCTAAAGCAAAGTTCAATAGAAGTCAAAGTTCAAAAGAAAACAAATGGTGTCATACGCTTGGCCGGGCAGCAGCAGCAAGTCCATAGACCGTGAAGTCGGTGCACAGAGCTTTCCCGAAGAAGGCTGGCGGTCCAATCTTGTCGAGGTGGATGCGAATTGTTGTGCTGGGTTTCCCGGGAGTCTATATCCGACGACTTCCCTCAAGCAGGTTGAGCTAACTTGAGGCGGACTACCGAGGACTTCGTTGCAGACGCTGGTTTGACGTCTCGTACGTCAACTAGTTACTTGGAGTTCCAACGCGGCTAGGCGGCCCAGGGGATACTGGACGGCGCTAGCTCCTTGACTACTTCTCCGCAGATTACAGGGTCAGCTTCTAGACTAATCAGCAGGGCCCAAAATCTGCGCTTAAATAGCCTCTCCTTTCCCTAGTTCCCTATGTAGGGAAACTGCCGCTATGTAGACTTCTACGAATTCACGGCTCTGCTCCCAACAGTCTTGGCCGCGGCCCTTTCACCATGGACGAAGAACCGCAGGTTCTCCTCTCTCCCTATGTCAAGGGCCAAGGTGGAACCCGGCATACCACACAGACGTACACGCACATTTCTGGGTCCGTAATCGGCGTGTCGCGTCTGGAATCGAGATGGCACCCCGAGCGGCCACGACGCTTTTGACGCCCGTAATTCGGCGTGTCGATGTCGAGTAAATTATACGCTGCACAGTCAGGAGCCCACGTTTTTGACGCTCGTAATTCGGCGTGTCGTTATTCAGCGTCCAAACCATTCGAAAATATGCCGCTCCGTGACATACCTTCTCGGCCCCTTTCCAGAATCTACATCAGGAAACAAGTGGGTTGCCGTCGCTGCGGACTACGCGACCCGCTACGCCGTAACACGCGCTCTTCCGACCAGTTGCGCTATTGACGTCGCGGACTTCCTCCTACACGATATCATTTTGATGCATGGTGCTCCGCGTCAAATGCTCACCGACCGTGGCCATACGTTCTTGTCCAAAGTCATTGACGACATCATGCGTGCCTGCTCAATACAGCATAAAATTACCACCTTCTACCACCCACAAACGAACGGCCTGACTGAGCGTTTGAACCGCACGCTTACAGATATGCTATCGAAGTACGTTTCAGCCGACCACCGTGACTGGGACCTGGCTCTACCTTACATTACCTTGGCGTACAACTCTTCCCGTTTCGAAACTGCTGGCTTTTCCCCATTTCACCTCCTGTATGGCCGAGAACCGACGCGACCACTAAACACTGTGCTTCCGTCCACCACAGCTTCAACTAGCGATTATGCCCGTGATGCAATCGCCCGTGCTGACCATGCTCGCCAACTTGCGCGTGCTCGTCTGCAAGTGTCTCAAGAAAAACAGAAACAACGCTACGACCTCCGTCACCGTGATGTGCATTTTGCACCCGGCACCCTCGTGTTTCTTCGGTCACCATCGTGTAAAGTTGGCCTTTGTGAAAAACTGCTCTCCTGTGACACCGGTACATATCGCGTGCTCCGCCAAGTGACCGATGTCACCTACGAAGTCGTTCTAGCCACGCCCACTACGTCCTCCGCTGTGACCACCAGTGATATTGTCCACGTCGCGCGACTCAAACCCTACAACTCTCCAAGCGCATTGGATATTTAACAGCACCGTGACGGCGCATCTGCCGCCGGGGGGAGGGGGGGGGGGGGGGTAGTATTACGATATCATCGAAAGATGTTGAAGAGACGAGCCGCCGCGAGAAAGACGATGAAGTGTGTCTGTGCTCTTGGTGCGAGTGAGTGTGGGCCTGGCTGTCTGGCTCCAGTGTAAATAGCCTGTAAATAGTCTGTTTCGTCTGTGTCCTTCCACACGTAACAAATGAAAGAACGCTGTCAACACACTGGAACACCGTCAAGAACACTGTCAGACTGTCAACATTGTGGCAGGTTGAGCTCTTTCAGGACATTGGGCAAACGTCCTGCGCGGTTCGGTCAAATACGCCTGTAATGTATTCGGTGCACGTGAGCCATAAATGCCACCCATTGCGTGCAAATATAGAAATGTTAGCACATTTGCTTCGTTCAGAGTAGCGGGGAATCTTTGCTATCGTTCACATAACCCCTTTCTGGGAAACCCAGCCAAAAAGGCAGGTTTTCCCACATCGCTAGTACTTGGCGCCACGCAGACGTTGCTGACGAAGCTGATGGTTAGCGCGCAAACCCACAAGCAGCAAGGAAGGAAGAAACCTTTTAAAGCCGGAGGTAATACCATATGCGCATAAACACTCCCACTACCTCAAGAAGGTGGCCAAAAAAAGTACGGGGTAGACGTGGTACGCTCGGCTCCCCGAGAGCTTGCAGGTATCGGCGCACGCTTCGGTACGAGAAAAGGAGGAAGAGGGGCAAAGACAGGGAGATACCGCAATGCATAATAAAGCACAAAGCGCCCTTCGTAGAATGTAGAAGAACATGGGTAGTTTATGAAATCCCACTCACATGCGGCAAAATCTACGTGGAACAAACGGGACGATGCCTTAATGAGCGCCTAGGTGAGCATAAGCGCTCGCGAAAAAAAAAGTTAAAAATTCAGAGCCCTTCCACTACTGCGAAGATGGAAGCCATTGAAGCTGCGACTGTGGAGGGTCTGCTGTAGTGAATTTATCAAGCATTTTTGATTATATTCAGCGTCTTCTGCATGTTCGTCAAAGAGCAAGGGCACCGGCGTCTTGTTGTCGCCAGGCGCGATGGCCAAGTAGTGCGTTTGCTGCGCCAAGTCCGCCCGATCGTCGTAGAGTAGCGTATGAGTCACAGTTGCCGCGGCACACTGCACGGCAGCGTCAGGATCCTGTGAGATCTCACCCGCTCCTGTTCTCGGCGGCTCATACCACGTATCCAACGGCGGTATGAGCCACACGTGACTTTGAATGCGTAAGCATTTCGATGGTTACCCAACGAGAAATCTGTCCGTCCGTAGTTGGCGTAAGACGATCGCTTTCAAGGTTTCAAAATAGAGCTACTAGCAATGTTTTACCACAAAAGTTGCTCACACTTTGTCGTGCAATATTAACGTGCGTTAAGGGCCCCGCGTCCTAGAAAATCCGGCGTCGGTGTCGGCGTTAAGCATCAGCATCAGGCAAAAATAATCATGCCGAACCAAATCATCCCGAACCACCCCGACCACACAGGACCTCCGCGTGGCGCAAGGCGTTAGTGAACAAGAATTGAATTTCTCAAAGTAAAATCCGTCAGAAAAATAGTAAAGTACGACTTAACCACAAACTACAGGAGTGATAGCGTCATATTGTAATTTGAATGTACGACAAAAATGCCTGATAAGCAGGCAGGGATCTTTGAATACTTTCGCGTTCCACTCTTAAAGGCGGAGCTTAAGTGTACTCCAATGCTTGTGGTGTTTCTTTGTACTTTGGTTCAAGGAAACATTCAGGGGAATGTTGAAAACCGAGCCTTTCTAAATTGTGGACACGCGCGCGCCTCAGAGCAACAGCAAACAATTAATAAAACAATAAAAAAGGTCCTAGGGCCTTTACATTTCGATATAAGACGGCTCAAATAGCTCCCGTAAAAATGTCTTCCCAACAATGCACTTGTGTTTAAAAGTGAAGTCGACTTTAAGGGGATCAGAGAAAAGCTTGGTCTTTGTAAGCTGGCTTTCCCATGTTGTGTGTTGCAGTGAAGCCTACTCAAGAAAAATGTGATGCGAACGGAGCCGGATAACGCTATCACGTTCCACTATTAAAGGCGAAGCTTAAGCATCCTCAAATTTTGTAAAAACTTATACCTCGGCTTTCTGAGTATGACAGCCCACAAACAATAAACGTGAAGTAAAATGCCGGCAGCGCATGCGTATTATGTAAAATATTTTCAAACTAAACAGTAAAAGTGCAAAACAAAAAAATGGACAGTCATTTTAGCATACGCCAAAGAGGGTGAAGGCGAAAGCCTGCGCACTCAAGTGACAGTCATTAGACTACTTGAAATTCTCATTCGAATGCATTGTTACTTCTTATTACTTGTTTTAAATGCGTAAGCATTTCTATGGCCACCCATCGAGAAAACTGTCCGTGCGTCCGGCGTCCGTCGCGTAGGACGATCACTTTCGAGATAGAGCCCGGAGCAATATTTTCGCCAGCTATGGAAGAAGACGACAACGAACAAGCCCAAGCGTGTCTCTGTGACCGCGTGACGTGCTCAATCAGGCGCGCACTAAGCAAACCTTTAGTAAGCCAGATTTGTGGAGCAGCCGTGGCTTCGGATCGAAACGTCATCAGCGCACCTAGTGCCGCCACCTGCAGTAGTTTGCTTGCCTCATCAGTTCACGTTGCGCCGCCTTTGGCAAAAGTTCCTGTCGCCGCCATTTGGTCGCCGCAGCGCTTTCGCATTTACCGTAATGGCACCAAGACGACCACCGCAGCCGATGAGCAGTGCTAGGATTACCATCAGTGGTTAGTGTGAGCACTCAACACCACGTCGCTACTGCGAAATGCTTAGGCATCATTCAGATAACTCCCTGAGGAGATTCTACGTAAATTTTATTTCTTACATTCCTTCTTTCTTTCTTGATCTCTTTCTTCCTCTTTCTTTCTTTCTCTCCTTCCTTCCTTCCTTCCTGTTTTCTTTGTTTCTTTCTTGTCCTTGGCTCATACCCGTATATCCAATGCGGGTATGCGCCCCACGTGATTTTATTATTGTTAATCGTGACGTAACTGACGAGCATGTGATGTTATTGAGGTCATGACCCATCAGTCATCCGTTTTTATACCTGTGCTAAGGCACGGCTGGCGCGAAACCGTCTCGCACATGGAGCCAAAGCACCACGAACTTGGAACCGAAATTGTTGATCTCCTGAAACCTACTGTGAACAGCTTCGCTGTAAAAAAACACCCATGTTCCTGATCACTGCCGAGCCTGCTCGAAGGAAGCACGTGTCGCCTCTGAGCCAAGATTAAACGAGTGCAAAATGCTACTGAAGAGTCGCGATAAAAACGCTCGAGAACTCGTAGAAGCATTTCATATAAAGGGTGTCCGAACTATCATGCACCAAGTTTTAAAAATATGCAAATGCCACATAGCTGGACAGAACCAAGGTAATTTGTTTGCCGTCGCTTGGAGATACTCATATTATTTTTTTGCATTCCGCCTAATTGCATAATTATACCTAATTAATAATAAAACCCTGAATTTAAAAAAATTAGATCCAGAGTGCAAATGGGAAAATATAGAGCAACATGAAAAACTGCTGATACAGCTTTCGTTTGTTCAATAAGTGCTACTGAAAGTATTTTTCTGAGGGTGAAAGAAGCCCGCGAATACACGCAAAATTGCCGCCTGACTGACTGCTCGAGACACTTTGCCACATCGGTGGTTCTAATCGGGGATTGAAATGCACTGTCTAGTTTCTTGTATTTAACACGCGTCCATTTCAGTGGGTCCCTTTGCGCATGAGAAATGCACACACACACACACACACACACACACACACACACACACATATATATATATATATATATATATATATATATATATATATATATATACATGCTTTCATAATCAAATAAATATTGTTGACAGTCGGCACTCGTGCCGTTCTCTTTCTTCGTCCGTGTTCCAGGTTGTGCTCCTTTATATTCACTGAGTAAGCTTTTACGCTTGTCTACCTTGTCGATGATGCGCTCCGCGGCGTAGCTATGTTTGTGGTATGCGATGCGGCCGGGTAGGAGTTGCGAGCGCCCCTCGCGGAGAGTCGATGCGTGAATCGAGCAGGAAGCGTGAGGGCGGCGGACGGGCCTCCGCGGCACCATCGCAGGAGCATGTCAAAATATAAGAATCTATGGCCTACAGTAGAGTTACAAATTGCAAAAAAAGAAGAAAAATACCTTTTGGCCCACTTCGAAGACGCTGAATGACCCTCATAGAGAAACAATAAACATGTACAGCGCTTTGCTAAAATAAAATTTTAAAAATATGGGCGTTAACGTCCCCAGATTGCGTAGTAGTTTGTGAAGTAAGGCATAGTGACAGGCTTCTGATTGTTTTGACCATGTCTTGCTTTTTGGCGTGCACACAAGGTACGTTACACTTTGTACCGTAGAAAGTACGGATGATGTTCGGGTGTATATAAAACTGAAAAACGACATGAAATATCCTAAGGCTTACCTTCATGATCAAGATTGTTTGAATAGAATTAGATTAAACCATTGTAAACCGTAAGCCTTGGAAAGAAGCACTGCTTTTTGCATGGACTGTGTCATATGCTGAAAATGTTTATCCCAGGTTTTACCTGCATTGCTGTTATGGTTATTATCAACTTTTCTCCGTCAGTGCCCACAGGGACGACCAGTAGGATCGCCTTGCGGTGACGGATGTACTTGCAAACGAAGATCGGCTGATATAAACGGTCGGCCATCCTACAGCTCCAGGCTTTCTTGCGAGAGGAACTGATGACGTTTTTTGCGTGGCAACAAAGGGTCTAAACGTTATACTGATTGACCACTGTCATTACAGATATAAGTCGCTGCCCCTTCTAAATTTATGGCAATAAAGTGGTGCTTTGAGCAACACGTGTTTTGTATGAAGAAGATCATTACCCAGGAATGTGGTTAGGCTGTATACCTGGAATAGACTTCTGTCTTAATTAATTAGCAAATAAAATCGTCATACTAAAATTATGACCTAGCGTTGTAAGTTTAGTTATCCATGCCATAAAATAATGAGGATATCAAATCACCATAGCACGTCGATAGTGAATTACCTTTATCGGCTCGTCGTTCAACGATAAGAATTATCGATCTTCCTGTCGGTCCCATCAACAGCCAGTTGAATATCGAAAACTTGCGCAGAACCAATGCATATTTTCTATATCTACAGGAAGCAACGGTTTTGTGAAGCGGCTAATTAAATGTCATAAAACTATTCATCTTCTTCAACACGTTTTTATGCATAGCTTTTACGTGCCTGACGGCCAATCAGCAACACGCAGAGACCCCCACTAGGCAACCCACGTTATCTGCGCGAGAGCAGATTACATGATCCCCGGTATGGAGCGAGTTTCCTGTTACAACAGATGGCTTTCCCAGAGCGTTTACGGACCACTCCCCTCAGATCGGTGTATGCTGACAATATTAGCGGGAACGCTAGCGTGCGTGCGAAGAACGCTCATGCCAGTAGCCGAGCGTAGAACGTTTCCCTCGGTCCACTATTGGCAACTCCAGAATACGTTACCTGTGCTGGCAAAACTGTGCAAATAAACAAAGATGCGAACGACGTCTAAGTTCACGGCGGCTCTTTCGCTTGATGCTGTTCTCAAGTTTCTAGTTTGTGGCGTAGAATGCAAGTATTTCGTTGAAGCCGAAAGGGCATTTGCTGCCAATTAGCTTATTTTAGACCGGTCTCAATGATTTCTGCAACTACACCGGGGAATTAGTTGCGCTGTGCGTGCAAACGTCCGGCCTGCATAGCGAGCCGCATCAGTCTTTGTTAAAGACAAAGAGCCGAATGTTAAAAAAGGGAAGTGTTTATGCGTAGCGGGCCTTTGCATGGTGCAAGCATTCAGTTGGTAATAATCTCAATTACACATTAGTGCTTCGTGGAGACAAACATATACATGTACACTGCACGGGCTCGGGCTTACCGGAAAGCCCGGGCCCGGCTTCGCCCGTGGGCCGGGCCGGGTCGGGTAGAGCAGTTTTTTCACGGGCTCGGGCCGGGCTCGGGCACGGCGTGTGCTTTTTGACCCTGGCCCGGGCCGGGCTCGCGTTTTTTGACGCGGGCCCGGACCGAGCTCGGGCTTTCTGGTGGTGTGCATGTAACGTGCAGCGAGTTATTCTCGGGCGTCTCAACTCTGAAAAACATGTATTTTTCGGTCTCGGGCCGGGTTCGGGCCGGTTTCGAGCCGGGCTCGGGCCGGGCTCGGGCCTAAGGTAAAGGGGTGGCGGGCCGGGCCGGGCGGGTAACGTAGATTATTTCCGGGCCCGGGCCGGGCTTGGGTCTCGCCATAAACGTTTTGATCGGGCTCGGGCGGGCAGCCAAACGTAAAAACGGGCCCGGGCCGGGCACGGGCTGGAAAAATCGGCCCGTGCAGTGCTCTATATACATGTTAGGCAACACTTATAAGTAAGCTCGATTTTCAGACCTTCTTGATTTGTTCTTTTGCACAAATGTAAATACTATGCCAACCCGCATTACCGCTACTATTTCTACTCCCCTGGACTTATTCATCACAAAAAGTTCCGTTCATCCAATACAGGCAGGGGCTCTCGATGCCGCCATAAGTGATCATTTGCCCTTTTGTTTAGTCTTGGACAAACCATTTAATAAAATGAGTCATGTTCCCTCGGCTACTCATTTTCAACAAATAAATTTGTACGCAATGTCGTCTTTCAGAGAGGCATACATTAAATTTGAACAATGTATTGTCTTGTTCCTCCGCTGACCTAGCGTATGACTGTTTTTTAATGCTATGTGCTCTGTGTATAGAAAACACTTTCGTTATAAGCCCTTAAACAAGCCTAAGCGGGACCGCAAACCTTAATTTGCTTGCACGGTACTTAATATGATTAAAGAAAAGAATATGTCATATTAGGTGTTTCTGGCAACGCGAGATGTGTGATAACGTCTTTAAGGTTGACAGAAATAAACTCACTACAATACAAAAGCAGGCTAAACGTAGTTATTACTTTATGATGTTTGATGGTGTTACTGACCCTAAACACATCTGGAATAAACTCAATTCTATCGTTTCTTCTAAAAGAGCCATCAGTGATATTGACCAGCTGTTAATAATGATGAAATATGTAAGGATACAGTATTACCCACCAAGTTTAACGAGTACTTCAATTTATTAGTCGATAGCACCCACAGTCAAAATTCATTACATCACTTACCTCCCCCCTTAAAAGATTAGCTGTTTGCTCATCCAAGAGATTCACAAGAGGTCATTCATCTGTTTCAGAGTTTCAAAAAAGTCAAAGTGAGGTCATAGATGGAACCC
Source organism: Dermacentor silvarum (assembly GCF_013339745.2). Classification (NCBI taxonomy): domain Eukaryota; kingdom Metazoa; phylum Arthropoda; class Arachnida; order Ixodida; family Ixodidae; genus Dermacentor; species Dermacentor silvarum. The sequence goes on along the minus strand of NC_051161.1, from coordinate 141,830,565 downwards.
ATAATGTTTGTTCTAGATCTCATCTGCGCCACTTCAGCGCACATATATATAACCTTGCATTAGGCACCGGTGTATTTCATGAGAAAATCAAAACCTCGAAAGTCACAGTCATTTACAAACGTAGAGATAAAAATGATTTGGGTAATTACTTGGGTAATGAAATTTCAATTCTGGCAATATTTCCCAAGGGGCTTGAAAGATTAATACTGTCACGCGCCTTGAAAGGGAACTGGCGAAGTTTATTTAGGGCAGCTGGCTCTTGAAAAATGCGGTGGCAGGACCTGCCTATCGAGCGGTGCCGGAGTGTAGCACGCGCACCTCTTTCTTCTTGTCCTTCCCTGCCTCTTTTCATTGTGCCCACTACTGCAGGTGGCATTTTCCCCTCTTTCCCTGGAAAATGCATCAGCTCGATGCTGAATAATGGTGTAAGGCAAAAAAAAAATAACAAAAAGATATGGTCAAGGCAGACGCTCACGCATAGAACACAGTCACCGCTACACAGTCAAGGAGCAGAGAGGTAACCGCACTAACTGCAGATGGGAGCGTTAATAGCAAAATGAATAAATGAAAAAAAAAATCACGAACGCGCAACGTAGGGTTTCATGCGGATGACGTGGGCTATGTCAGGGAGAAGTTGCTGTCGACGCCGTCTTTGTGCCGCACTGTCCAGATTGACCTCATAGTTCACATCACTAATGCAGCGGAGCACTTAGTATGGCCCAAAATACCGGCTCAGGAACTTTTCGCTAAGGCCACGGTGGCGAACAGGGGTCCACACCCACATTTGGTTACCGGGACTGTAGCACACTTGCCCGTGGCGGATGTTACAACGCCGTGCATCTGCGTGTTGCTGCTGACCGATGTGTAGCCGCGCCTGCTGGCGAGCTTCCTCAGCACGCTGAGCAATTCTTCAGCGTCAGTAGTGAGGTGCTCGTGCATCTTGATACGGGAGCATGGCGTCCAGCATCGTCTGAACTTCGCAGCCGTAAAGGAGGAGAAATGGTGTGAGCCGCGTCGTTTCTTGTACGGCGGTATTATACGCGAAGGTCACGCAAGGCAAGATGCGATCCCATGTTTTGTGCTGCACGTCAATGCACATAGAAATCATGTTTTTGGGACGGTCCTGTTCAATCGTTCCGTGAGTCTGTTGGACTGCGGATGGTAAGCAGTCGTATTTCTACGTCTGGTGTTCTCAACTGAAAAAATTCGTCCATGAGCTGTGCTGTAGACACACTGTCCTTCTGTCTGTGATTACAGTGGACGGTGCGCCATGGCGCAATACAATGCGACACATGAAGAACTCGCTACCTCAGAAGCCGTGGCTCGTGGGAGCGCCTCTGTTTCGGCATAGCGGGATAAATAGTCAATCGCGACAATCATTGACTTGTTGCCGTCGGTTGACGAGGAAAAGGCCCAATAATGTCCAAGCCGACTCACTTGGTCGAATGGCTTGTGAGGTGGTTCGATGGATTGCAAAAACCCTGCGGGCTTCATGGTCGGTGACTTTCGGCGCTGACTATCACGGCAGCCTTTGATATACTGCTTGACGCTTGCCGAACGCCTAGGCCAGTAATACATATCGCGCACTCTGGGAAGCGTTCGCGAGGAGCCTAAGTGGCTAGATGTGGGCTCATCATGGCAAGCGAAAAGAACATCGTCCCGCAAGTATTTCCGAACCGCGAGGAGGTAGGCTCGTTCATTCGAACGGGCGTTTTTCTTGTACAGTAGGTTGTCTCGTAGCCAGAACAATGAGAATACGTGACATAAGTGGCGTGGTATAGTTGTAGGGCGGCCCTCTAAGTGGTCGATGATAGGTCGAATTTCAGCGTCGTCAAGCTGCCGTCTGATTAAGTCTGATGCAGTCATAGCACCCAGGAAGCCGTCATCGTCCTCTGACTCTCGACTGACAGATTCGGCGGGTGCACGCGACAGTGTGTCAGCGTCTTCGTGCTTGCGGCCAGACTTATAAATGATAGTGATGTCCAATTCCTGTAGCCGCAAGCTCCACCGTGCCAGTCGTCCTGAAGGATCGCCTATGTTCGCAAACCAATACATAGAGCATGGTGGTCACCACTTTGAAGGGATGGCCGCGAGACACTTTTTATGTGGTGGAATAGTTCACCTCGGCACGGGACAGCGAGCGGCTTGCATAAGCTATTACGCTTTCAATGCCGTCTTGACGCTGGGCGATGGCTGCACCAAGACCGATGTTACTGTCGTCAGTATACACCACGTGCCAGGGCGGGTGCTGACTGCATGCGTTGTCGTAGTTCAGCGAAAGCTGTCTGTTGCTCATTCGTCCAGGCAAATGACGTGTCATCCCTTGTAAGGCGAGTAAGTTGTTCCGCGATGTTTTAGAAGTTTATTATAAAACGGAAATAATTCGCACATAAATCCAGGAAGCGCCGCACAGCCTTCTTGTCTGCAGGAGGTGGAAATGCTGCTACAGCCGCAAGCTTGTCGGGATCTGGCCGGACTCCTCTGGCGCTTACAACGTGTCTGAGAAACTTGAGCTCTTTATAACCAAAGTAAGACACGGGGAATGCGGGAGATGGAAATTCAAGATGATGAGCAACACGCCGCTAACACACTCTCGCTCGTTACCTCACCCACCCGCCTTACCTTCTCTCCCTTTTAGAACCCTACCTATATATACTGTGCCGAGGAGAGCATATGTCGCCTTGAAGAAGACCAGTCCACTCGTCGAAACCCTGTCCTCGTGTTGCTCATGTCCTGATAACCAAAGTGGCACTTTTCTCATTACAGCGTGAGATCAGCCGATCGGATTGCTTCTAGTACATTCCGCAGGCGATGAAGATGTTGCTCGAATGTTCATCAAGATACACAACACAAGTCTGCGAGGAGAGCATCCATCATTCGCTGGAAAGTTGCTGGGGCTGAACACAAGTCAAAAGGGAGTACTTGAAATTCCTATAGGCCGTCGGGAGTCACAAATTTAGTTTTTTCGCGGTCTCGTTCGTCTACCTCAATCTGCCAGTAGCCGCTTTTCAAATCGAGTGACGAGAAATACTGGGCGCTCCGCAGTCTATCTAACGAGTCGGCGATGTGTGTGGCAGTGGGTATACGCCCTTTTTCGTTGCGGTGTTGAGCTTGCGATAGTCGACGCAGAAACGTAGTGTTCCGTCTTTCTTTTTGACAAGAACGACCGGAGACGTCGAAGCGCTGTTGGAAGGTTCCATAGCGCCGTCTTCAAGCATCTCTCTTCCTTGCGACGGAATGGCTTCGCGTTCTTTTTCCGACACGCGGTAGGGCTGCTAGCGCATCGGGCGTGCGTCATCGCATGTTATAATCCTGTGCCTTGTAATTGAAGTCTGGCGTACCTTCGGCGAACTTGCGAAACACGCCCTGAATTCATGCAAGAGTTCGCGCAGAGCTGCCTGATTGTCTTGTGATAGATCGGAATTAATGTCGATGTTGCCCAGTGACTTGTCAGCCATCCCAACTGCTTCAGAGGAAAAACATGCAGTGGCATTTTCTATTTCATCGGAAAACGTTATAGAAGTACCGCGGAAAAGGTGTTGATGCTCGTTGCTAACGTTCGTGACAAGCAACTGAGATCAGCCAGCACAAAGCTGTAGCACACTCCTGGCCGCACAAACACCTTGCGTCAGTAGATGCGCTAAGTTACTTTCTGCGACCACGCCACCTTCGCGCGTTCCGCCCCGCATCACTTCGACTAGAACACTGGCTCGTGGAGGAAGCGTAACACTTTCGGCGGAAACACGAAGCGCGTCATCACGTCGTTTGTCGTCGTCCTCGTCGACTGCTCGGTCGGCTGAGAAGGTGACTACGCCTACTCGTAGGTCAATAACGGCGCCGTATTCCTGAAGAAAGTCAACCCCGAGAATGACATCGCGGGAGCATTCGCGTAGGACAAGGCAGCTCGCCACGAATGTCGAACCTTGAATCCGAACTCTAGCCGTGCAGGTTCCCAGTGCATTACCACGTGGCCACCAGCCGTTCGAATCTTCGAGCCATGCCAAGGGTTAATTACTGTCTTTATAAACGTCGCCATCTTCTCGCTTAAAATAGTACAGTCCGCTCCGGTATCAACTAAAGCGCTAAGCGCAAAACCGTCGATCAGCACCGGTATGTCGAGCGAAAGCCGGTCATTCCGTTCAGCTGCAGTTGACGTTGGATAGGTACCCTTCCTTGTTCGCATCGATCGCAGGCCTTCAGCGCGTCGACTACCGGTATAGCCTCGCTCCCAAAAGTCGCTGTAGTTAGTTTTCCCGGCGAGGACTTGGCGACCGTGTGCTCCAATATCGTTGGGACGGTGGTGAAAATCGCCTTGGCGATGGCGAAGCGACTGCCACCCGGTAGACGGTGGCATGCGCTGTTTAACAAGATAGTCGTCAATGTCCCGAGATCATTGGCCAAGTCGGGGTGGCGGCGAGAAGGCGGAACAGCTCCGCAAGCCGGTGCGTCCGTATGGACACTGGCGGTACAAATGATCTGCCTCACCGCAGTGGAAGCACAGAGAACGGCAGTCCGGTGTGCGTCAAACATCCGACTTTCGAGGGCACATGCGGCGAACGTCGGCGTAATGTACCAGCTGCTCCTGCGAAAGCACAACCGGAAGAGCGGCATGGAGAAATGGTGCAGGCGTGCGTCGTTGCTCGATGTACTTCACCGGTTGGGCTGGTGGAAATGCAACCGGGTGAGCTGCCTGAACAAACAGCGGAGGTGAGGAAGCAGGGTGTGTCAAGACTTCTGCGTAGGTCGCACGGTGGTGTACAGAAGGTGCAGGCGGGGTGTTAGTAAAAGGAACGGTGGACCGGAGCTCTTGGTGCACTTCATCTTTTATAACACTCGCAATGGAGATCACCGTGGCTTGTGGTGTGCCGTAAACCTTCAGTATCTCTTCAGGCAGAACGGTGCGGATGAGGTCTCGAAGGTTGTTATTGTGGCTTCCCATAGCCGTGAAAATGTCTGTAGTCGCGTTCACTTGCCGCTCGTAAACGTTCAAGCGCTGATGAAGCATGTTCTCCATACTTACGGCCTCGGATAGAAATTCAGTGACAGATTTGGGAGGGCTCCTCTCAAGACTAGCGAAAAGCTGCTTCTTCATTCCTCACATCAGGTGACGCAACTACTTGCCATCAGTCATTCCTGAGTCTGCTCGTCTGAAGAGGCGCGTCATATCTTCGGCGAACGCGGTAACACTTTCGTTTGGAAGCTGAACGCGGACCTGAATTGCTCGTTCGGCTCGTTCGCGGCGATCAGCACTGGCGTAGGTGTCTAGTAGCTGACGGCGGAACTCACGCCACGACGTCAGTTTCTCCTTACGGTTTTGAAACCATTTAAGCGCGCCGTCCTCCAGGCAAAAGTAGGCACTTCTAAATTTAGTTCCGTCGTCCCATTCGTTGTTTTCGGCCACGCGCTCGAAGTCGGCCACCCAGTCTTCGACGTCTTCGAAGACGTCGCCATGGAACGACTTTGGAACCCCTGGGTTCTGAAGGCTGTACCGGTTCGTCATTGCGGCGCTTTCCATACCGGTTGAGGTGGTCTGAAGCACTGCGGAGCCTTCAGGAGGCAGTCCCCGGATTCTGCGGCTGGCCCTCACGTCGGTGAATCCCGGGTGGAGTTCAGAGTTGGAGCGAAAGGTTCAGTTCGTGTAGCCTGGTGTGCCTTATATTTGGGGTGTTCCACTCAGTTAAAGATAGGTTGCGTGCCAGGTGACGAAGCTGCCTTGCAGCATCTGTCCTGGAAATAGAAATGGGACCGCTGTGTTGTTCATGGTGTAACTCTCGGGCAGCTTTGTCTGCCAGATCGTTTCCACTGATCCCGCAATGGCCAGGGAGCCGCTGGAAAATATTTTCGTGGCCTTTCTGTTTGACGACGTGGTGTAGTTTGACAATTTCGTACGTTAGTTGCTCGTGAGCTCCACGTCAGAAAACTGCCTGCACGCTCTGTAAAGCCGGTCACGAGTCGGAAAACACGGCCTATGTACCAGGACTTTCTGCGTCGACAAATTGAAGTGCACTGCACTGAGCCGTGAGCTCTGCCGCCGTGGACGTCGCGACATGTGACGTCTTGAATCGCATTGGTACTCCTCTCGTCGGTGTAAACACAGCACCGCCAGAACTGATCGATGTAGTCGATCTGTCCGTATAGATGTGCACGTGACTGCTGTAACTCTCGTACAAAAGAGTAAGCTCAATTGTTTCAGTGCAGACGGTGATAGATCTGACTTTTCTGAAGTCCTGAAATTCTAAGTTGTACATCAGGATGGCACAAACACCATGGAGGAGACACCGGCCTGGCCGCAGGTGCGTACCCCGATATAATCGAGGCACGCTTTGCACTGACAGTTGTGCTATATGAAGTGCTATATGACGTGACTGTTCTTTTGGTTGGCTGAAGTCAAGTGTTGCCCTGATTCTATTGGAAATTATCTTGGTGAATATTTTGTACAATACTGAAAGCAAGCTAATGGGTCTGTAATCCCGTCGTATATTTACAGACGTATAATTTCCCGCATACTCAACTACAAATGCACATTCCTCGTGTACCATGTGGTTGAATAAACTATACCTCAAGCTTGTTCGAGGGGTTACTCCAGTGCTACAGGTATGACAGTTGAATATTTCCACCTTCATAGGCAGCTCTGCCCTGTTACCCGTGTTGCAGTATATCAAGTAGCATCTGTCAATATACCTGTAGTAACGTATTTTAGACCAGTATCTAGGATTTCTGCAACGAAACCGCGGAATTCGTTGCGCTGTGCGTGCGAACTTCCGACCTGCATAGCGAGCTGCATCAGTCTCTCTTGACAAACAGCATTTCAAGCGAGTCGAATGTTAAAAAAGAGTAGTGTCTGTGTGTAGCGGGCCTTTTAAAGGTGCAAATACTTGTTAAACGTGTGATAATTGGCTGTTTACGACTTCATAGGCAACTCCGCCCTGTGACTCGTGTTGGAGTATATCTCATAGCATCCCAGACTGTGCAGGCAGTAAGTCGTGCTTTCAGAATGCACATACGGACGTTGTATACTGCATACTGACTCGGAGCTTAGCACTGTCGTTGAAAAGAAAAATGCACAATCATTGCATCCTACTGTTGCTAACATATGGGGCCGAAACTTTCAGGCTAACGAAGAAACTCGATAACAAGTTAAGGACCGCAGAAAAAGTGATGGAGCGAAAAATGTTAGGCGTAAAGGTAAGAGACAGTTAGAGAGTGGTGTGGATCAGAGAGGAAACGGGGGTAGCCGATATTCTAGCTGACATTAAGAGAAAAAGATGGAGCTGGGCGGGTCATGTAATGTGTGGGGTCGGTAACAGGTGGACCATTAGAGTTACAGAATGGTTGCCAAGAGAAGGGAAGCACAGGTGAGGATGGCAAAGAACTAGGTGGGGTGACGAAATTAGGAAATTTACAGAAGGAAATTGGGGGAATCAGCAAGCGCAAGACAGGCGTAATTGGAGACCACAGGGAGAGGCCTTCGTCCCGGCAGTGGATATACAGATAGGCTGATAATGAAGGTGATGATGCTACTGTATAAGTTAAATACTGATATTTCAAAAAATATCGGCAGAACCTATCTCGCGATGACTGTAGACGGTAATGCGCTTAGCATTCAATCAACGTAGCAGCTACACAACGTATTGCCACCGTTGAAACGACTTATGTATGACACGTGTAACGCAGAGCGGCTCTTCTTTCGCGCTTCCTGAAGAACCATCGGCGCCATCTATCGGCGCCACCACGAAGCTTATTCATGGCTACTGAAGAGCATGTCGCGCTGGTGCGTGCGAATGCGCTCGAGAAACGCGCCAAACGGCAGCCGGTTTCCCCTCCCTCGCTCCTTTCTAAACACGCTGCGCTGTCTCGTGGCGCTTCCAAACAGGCAGCGTGTCTCCGAGACGAGAATCTTAGTTGTACCGGTGTGTGCGAATGCTGATAATAGTTCCCTCGCTTGCGGCGCACTCAGTGGCACACACTCATTTGACCCAAGTTGGTAAGAGGTTTAATGAAGGGCGGCATATACGCAGTACATTTAAGGCGCCGCTGGTTCCACGGCGTGAAAGCCGCTATTGAAAAGCGGCAAATACCCGGTGAATTAGTGACGCCACCTGCTAAATTGTCGGGTTTCTGTCATTGAGGAACCAGTGCGATGTGGGTTTGATTCCGCTCTGCATATGATATATTTCAACGATATTTTTGCAGAGCGGCACACACCTGCTGGGTCATACCCAGTGACCCACGTTGGCATCAAAGAGTTTCATAGAAGAGTGATAAATAGCCAGTTCCGCTTATACATAAGGATTGAGTTGGGCACTAAAAAATAAATTGAAAATAATTAAAACAATAAACAAAGCCCTGCCTGCTGTACCCAAGTATTTCAGACTAATTCCGCTTATACAGTGGCCCATGTCGGCGGGAAAGAGAGATTCTTTGAAGAGCGGCACATAAGCACACTTTGCCAGTTACTCAAGTTGGTCCGACAGTTGGTTTCGAACCCTGATCCCTATCACAGCAGTCCGATGCTCTAACTGTTTGACCATGAACCACGTAGTGATCCCCGTTGGCGTCAGAACGGTTAGATACAAACGCATGCATGCTAGCCCTCGGAATGTCCGTGAAGGATAGGATAGGAATAAACTTTATTTGTTCAAAGGTTATGACTGTTGGTGCCCGGGGCTAGGCTACCAGGGGTCCATCGCCGGAGAAAAATCTTTCGAGGTCCTCGGCAATGGCGCTGGCCCGCTGGACGGCCCACTCCTGGTCCTCCGGTCCTGGTCCGTGAAGCACCCTTAGAATGCGAACTCAATAAAACAAATGAGAGTTCCTTTATGAGACAGGGTGCATCTTTCTCTTTATAGTTAACTGATCCGTGTGATAACGTAGTTCGCGTCTAATAACTAGTGCTTCTTCATGCTCGCAGTACGCAGTGTTCGAGGTGGGGTCCAGGATTGGGAAAACAGCAGACGCCACCAAGCACGCGACGCCACCAAGCAGACCCATATATATATATATATATATATATATATATATATATATATATATATATATATATGGGTCTGCTTGGTGGCGTCGCCGGCAAGCGGACCCAGAGGAGGCGAGAGCGCGGGAAGCGTCGGCAAAACGCCGGAAGGCGACTTCCAGTTCCGGAAGCCGGAGCTTCGCGTACACAGAAACACTATACTGAGTGACAACCCAAGAATTCAGTACGAGCTCTGCTCAAAATATTTCACTGTCCCTGCCTTCTGCGCCACAGCGCTCTAAAAACCGTTCCCCAGAGATGCAAATATTGACAGCGAACCTCCACTGTGATGTAAAGGAAATGAGCGAAGGTATTTGGCTGGCACATTTATATGCATTTTGAGTAGGGCAGTGATGCACTTCCCCGTTTTCTTAGACTGTTGCTGACTGTACCGTGTGTCCCAGCTAACGGAGCAGTAGAAATTAAAAAAAAATGTGCAACATACAATAAGACCAAAGTTGTTTGGTAGTCATACCACTGATGACCGAACACAATTTTTTTTCGTTGAACAGATTGGCTAACGTTAGCTAGTGCACCCTATAAATAAAAGCTGACCATTGCTGTAAGATACTGTAATTGGTTACAGTGGTTACAGCCCCGAAAAAAGACACCCCGAATACATATGGGTATTTAAAATATCAGAGGATTAAATCTGACACAGCAGGCAAAGAACAAAACAGCGACTCCCCTGCCCGTTTTCAGCCACCACGAGTCTGTTTCAGCATGTATCAATTTAGACCCAGTATTTATTAAACGTTATAATTTAATGGATCTATTTAACAAGGAATGTTCTGGTAAAACAAAAGCAGCATCCTCAAGTGCTCCTTTGATGGTAGCATCAAATGTTTGCATGCACAGAAATCGCCAAACGGGGCCTTGGTTCGAACGTCTTCTATAACGAATTTCTGCTTACTGAGCCTGCTCGTGAGACCCACCAATAGTTCACCCTGCTGCTGTTGTACGATCCGAAGGGCAGCCAAGCACCTCAGAACCTCTTGTTGAAACTCTACATATGTAATAAAGAAATCATACTAATTGAGACTCACTAAGTACCCACAACTCACAGAACGTTAAACATACTGAATTTTAGACTTGGCCAAGGAAACGACGTTTCATAAAACGGAGGTGCAGCAGAAAAAATATTTAAGCGGCAAGGATAAAACATAGTTGAATCTCAAACAACATAGGCAAATCTTTCATCTATATCTGCAAACAATAAACCAAAATCTGCGAAACGTAATTCTTACACTGTTGCAGATAATCTGTTATCTATGTAGCCTGGTGAACATGAAATGTATTACCAACACATGAACCTTAAGCAAGTACAAAAGTATTAACTCTCTAAACTACAACAAACACTGAGCAGGAACTAGTTAGCTGGTAATTACACCAAACTGTGCCTAATTGCCCCTACTACCTCTCCCGAAGGAGAGCTATGATGCCACTGTGATGTGTTGCTTCAATTGCCACAAAGGGTTGATAAGCCATCAGTGCAGATGGCTAGACAGCAATAATAACCTGGCTGACGAAACCTTGATCCAACGTTGTAGTCAGAGAAGTGTCGGCCGACACGAGTTCATGCACTATTTGTGAGCTCCCATAACATCGACCAACATAACATGAGGCAGATATTACAATTGTTTGCTTTATACACTGTACCTGTTCATTCAAATTGTTCAAGCATGTTTTTAGATCACTTTAGGGCCTTATGTCTATAAAAATCCATGTCATTCAAAACAACATTGACTCCACACTAATATTAGAATAAGTAGCATCTGAACTTTACACATTAAAAATATTTCAAGCGCAATTGAAAGCGGTGAAGTCCCTCGAAATTCGTTCTTGTTTTAGTCCTTGCAAAGTTACATTGACGGATGTGGTCCAGCGTCAAAAGGCAACCGTAGGACTATGCGCTTCCTTAGTGGAACACTGTGGATTAATCTCCACCGCCTGGCCTTCTTTAGCATGCAGCTTAGGCAAGCTACTTGTGTTTTAGCATTTCCTCATCGTCCAGGTCTTGCTAAGTCAGAAAAGATACCCTTTGATGACACTTGGGAAATTGCATGACCACGCACACAGTCATGATCACTATGCTATGCGAGTCAAATAATGAAATATCTGCCCTTCTTTCCCCTGGAGCCAGATACATTTTACTGCTGATTGAGTTGTGATTAAAACACAAAAATGAACATTTCTTGCATCAAAACACATCTCAATGCACTAATTAGATGGTTACCTGCTGGTGAAAGAAGCTTGCTTACTGGAGGCTTTTGCTGTAATTTAGTGTCCTCAAGAGAAACGAGGTTGCCTGTAGCAAAAACATAAGAAAACATTACTCTTCCAATGTGCGGAAGACACAGAAGCGCTATCTAAACTAGAATTTAAATAAATTGTCAAGCAGAAGTTTTATGCAGAACATAATTATTAGTAAGTGCATTTTAATAGTTGATCAAAGGATATAAGTCCCTGTAAACTGTGACTGGCAGACTAATGCATTCCTACATGCTTGCATAGAAACTACATAAGCCATTTTGCAAGATAAAGCACTTGTGTATTGCATGAATCACGCAATAGGATGTTAACACAGCTTACTTGGCTTTAGTGGGCTTTGCTGGTTCACAGCTTCGGTGTTCCTAGTGCTTTCATTTGTGTCATCTGCATAAAAATCAAACCAGAAATGAACTACATTCAAAGGCAGCACACAAGCTAGAATGACCTCAACTGATTTTATTACAATGCAATTAAAACAAAAGCAGCTTATTCTACAATTGATTTCCTTAGCTTTTGCATTTATTGGCTTTACAGTGGTTACTTGATCAAGCACTACCAGTTTCCAATTCTTGCACGCTATATAGTACTCGCAGTATAAGTGGTACTGTGAGAACATTACCTCCTTGTCCCGGAATGTCAGCAGCAGACTCTGTAACAGTATGACACCGTGTTAGTGGAGATACACATTAACCCCAAGTTAACTTTCACGTACCAGTGGTCTTCATAGTTGCTGGAAAGTTTTCTGGTGGTTGTGGCACTTCAAAACTGTCGTCATCGTCATCACAATAACGAAATGGCTTGCGCACCTTACGTTTTTTCATTTCATGCAGGATCTCTAGGTCCGACAAATATTCAGACAACCCCAGTTTGCTTCTCGTATCTTCATAGTTATCTGCAAAACAGTAGGGTTCTGGACAGCTCAGTTATTTGCATACACTTCAACTTACAGTAGGATAAAGACTATACACTGTAGACTTACCAAAACTGCCTTTGATGGAAATCTGGTGATAACTTCCAGCTGTCACCAGGCTGTTGGCCTTTCTTTACAATGCTAGTTTTGGCACCAGGGCTAGGCGGCCAAAGACATCGGTTGCCCACAACCCATGTACTTGGAACAACTTCCACTGTTGCCTCATCCATAAATTCTACAATGTAGAACTTTATCTGTAATTGCAGAATTCGGCTAGTTCAGAAATGAGCCCCTCTAATGTCCATGCAAGGATGTTATACAACTCAAGAGCTTGGCCTAGAACATCCCCATAAAGTAAGCTCAGCAACAGTACCTCCATCCTCTATAGGTATACTTCAGAGCAACACAACTACTTAAGGTATGCTCATCAAAATATGCAGCAAATTGTGTAAAATGTTTCTACTAGGCAACTTCATCACCCCACCTAGTTTTCAGCCGTCTTCAACTGTGCTTTCCTTTGCGAGCTGGAAAGAATGAATACCAATTCTCTTGGTATCCATTCTGTAACTCTAATGGTCCACCGGTTATCCATCCTAAGCATTACATGGCCTGCCCAGCTCCATTTATTCCGCTTAATGTCAACTAGAATATTGGCTATCCCCGTTTGCTCTCTGATTCAGACCACTCTCGTCCTGTCTCTTAAAGTTAGACCTAACATTTTTCAGTCCATCGCTCTTTGTGCGGTCCTTCACTTGTTGTCGAGCTTCTTTGTTAACCTCCAAATTTCTGCCCCATATGTTAGCACCGGTAGAATGCAATGATTGTACACTTTTTTTCGACAGTGGCAAGAATTACTTATGAAGTGTGTAAAAGTGGAAAGAACAAATTTGTCCTTCATTGGAAGCGTTACAAGCCTGCTTACATTCTCAACTGGCCAGCTTTTTCTGGACGGTAGTCTGCTTACAATGACAATGCCAAGCCTAGATGAATCAAGTGGAGAGGAATATAGAGCTTGTAAATTCTACCGGTGCTAACATATGGGGCAGAAACTTGGAGGTTAACAAAGAAGCTCGAGAACAAGTTAAGGACCGCACAAAGAGCGAAGGAACGAAAAATCTTAGGACTAACGTTAAGAGACAGGAAGAGAGCGGTGTGGATCAGAGAACAAACGGGGATAGCCGATATTCTAGTTGACATTAAGCGGAAGAAATGGAGCTGGGCAGGTTTGAGCTCGGCAGGCCATGTAATGCGTAGGATGGATAACCGGTGGACCATTAGGGTTACAGAATGGATACCAAGAGAAGGGAAGCGCAGTCGAGGCCGGCAGAAAACCAGATGGGATGATGAAGTTAGGAAATTTGCAGGAGCAAGTTGGAATACGCTAGCGCAAGACAGGGGTAATTGGAGATCGCAGGGAGAGGCCTTCGTCCTGCAGTGGACATAAAATATATAGGCTGATGATGATGATGATTAAATCACAGAACCTTCTCCTAATTATGCATGGTTGATTGTTTGATTTCATGTGTGCAATGTGCTCTATGATAATTATGTTGTCACCAATTTTGCAGCAGTTGTCACCCTCCTTGAGGCTGAGAGTGAAAGAAGCGAACTTTATTGCCTTGTACTGAGGAAACTTAAATTCCAGAGGCAGGCTGCCCTGCTCATGCCTGCCTGTAAGGTCGAAATCACTCCTCACCCTGATGAAAAACTCAGACAGCTGCTTATGTGCACGTCTTTCCTGCAATCTGTTGTACAGCTGGCTGTGAGAGCAGCCAGGCTTACTGAGTAACCTCTTAATCTGATGCATAATATTTTCAAATGGGAATGCGGAAAATGAGTGTAGAGTTCCATATAAGCGAGCATCAGCTGCCAGGTGCAACAAGCAGTGAATATTATAGGACACCTCTTCCTTTCCATAGATTATTGTGAAGCTTTTCACAAAATGTTTTAGAAGTCTCTCTGCATAGTCTGAATGCTCTTGGCAAAGCGCAGGTGAACTGAGAATGCTTGTTGCTACACGTCATGTCCAGAAATTGGAGAATACAGCACTTGAGAGTACCTCCTGAAATAATATTGGACCAGTATAATGTAGCAGAACTCGAAACTCTGTAGCCTTCCACCTATCTTTTTCATCAAGTGTCCTCGGCTTCCTGGAAAACTCAATTGGAACACGTGTTGCCAGTGCAGAACTCATCGCGGATATCATCTTACGGTCTACAGGTCCAAGCCGTACTGCTAGCGGCCCTGCAAACCATAGGTTCACCAGCTTCCTCATGACTCCAAGATACACAAGGTGCATTGGATCTAACGGTACACTGTTAACGCAGTCAATTGGAACTCCTGTCAGAATTGATGTTCCTTGATGGTGGTTTGAAACTGTCTGGTTGCGGAAAGACTGGGCCGTTCTTTGTCCAGCAGAAGTATGTGGAAAGAAGAGTTTTTGAGTGAAGCTGCCTTCCACACAGCACTTGGGACAGCCAGAATAGCCAGTGTGTCCTTTTGTCTGAAATATGAATGCACGGGCTGGTGCATCGCATATGAAGTTTTGTATTTGTCTTTCACAGTCCTTCCCGAAACTGAAATTTCTCCTGGGATAAGATCTTTCAGCTCAGTCACAAATGGCTCAAGGTAATCATTTGCACAGTTAGGTTTTGCTAGACCCACAAATGCACCCACAATGAAAGGGCCAAGCTTTCCATCGGGACCTTTGTCAATATGAACTAGACACTGTATTGGCCACAGCTGCTGTAGCGTGCTTTTCGACAAGGGCAGGCCATCTATGCTGAATGACAACCTGGCCACTTGTGGCTTGCTTAACAGTAAGCCTTGCTTAACAGTAAAGTGGCAATACTGCCCAGGGGGCAACTCTGTAATATTAGCAATGAGAGTAGTCTTACGGGGTGTGCTCAACAAAGCACGGGCGGCTGTAGGAAGGTGAGAAAGTGAGCTGTGGCATTTTAATACATTCAAAAGGGAAGTCAGCGAGTGCTGAGAAATGTTATGCTCAACTGCCCATCGTGCAAGACGAGACCGAAATTCGTCTTTGCTACAGCTCTTATGAGGTCCTGCTGACATTTGCGCAGTGGTATCATTTTGGTGTTGTAGGCTACGTTCCGAGCCCGTATCACTGCCGTCACTACAATCACTTACAAATGCCTCCAGAGGCGACCTCACTGGAGCAGTGTCTGCAGATATGCCACTAGGCAATGTCAGTTCCTGAGACGTGCCACTGTTATCGCAGAGGAGTCCCGGGCTGCCATCGCGAGTAGAATCACTAGAAACATCGGACTGTTCAGACAGCACTGGTAACGAAAGCGATTCCAACCAGTTTCAAAAATGTTGGCTACCTCAATCCGTGCTCTTTTACGAACATTTGTTGTCCTGAACTTCGGCATTTCGAAGTACTCAGTAAAATGCCAAGCAAAAGTTGTAAACAAACATGGCGACGTCAAGTAAAACGCTGCAAATCGGTAAGATACAGGAAAAAGAAATTATGGAAGGGCCCAGCGGTTCTCAACTGAATGAGCCCTAGTTTCGTAATCTCGGAAGCTGTAGTTTCAACGACTAAATTCACTTTTTTGCTAGAAGGACTAAGTGCTGCAGCTCGCAAATAGCTGTATAGTGTGAATAATTTACTCGAAAGCTTTTGAACTCTTACCAGCAACTGGAAAAATCACCGTGAAAAAGGGACGACCGAGTAGGCCCTGCTTAATTCGCAGAACGTCCAGACTTTAGTACGTACCACTACGAAAGTGCAAAACACATAACTATCTTTAGTCCCTAGCGTATACGCACTTGAACCATGGTCAACGAGAACAACAACACGAACGAAAGTCAAAAAGTTGCTGAAGAACATTTCAAGGGGCTCGCGCGCGGTAAATTGTACTCCCGTCGCGTCGAGGTGCATGCCGCATTGACATTAATGGCAATGCGAAGTCAAAGATATCTCGAGTTCAAGCTTCTTTTTTCTTCTAATATCTGTCGTAATATACCGACAAGTTAAAGATTACATATTTTTAACAGTGTACTGATAGATATAACCGAAAAAGAATGCGTTTGTAAATGAGAGAAAATGACGTAACCGAAACTGAAAGCTATGTCTTTTGGCGCGCGGTGTCCAGCGGTGCGCGTTGCAGAGGTCGTGCGAAATTGCTACTCATAACCCCATTTTAACAAAATAAATGTGGTCCTAACTGAAATTCTGGACTTTAATACTTCGATTTGAATCTTTTGAAAATGAACAGATGGATATTTCGCCATTCAGGAGAGTCATGTGTTTTAAGGCAACAACGACACGTCTTTCTGGGATCTCGCCCATGCACAGTGCTGATGTCGAAATACAAAGTAAATGCCCCACTTCAGTGCTGTAACAGGCAACAGCGCGACTTTTCCTCTCCTAGCTTCTCATGGTTAGGCATTACAGGCCATTTGCTCGTATTTCTGTGGCATAGTACATGCATCTACTCATAACGCACAATGTACGATCAATGCACGAGAGCTTTGAATGTGCCAGAGATGTCCGAATCACAAGGACATTCGACGTCCTCTGGATGACCCTTGGCTGCCACGTACTTGTCGAACTTATTATAGATGTAAACTAGACATCGTTAAATGTCTTGCATATTTGGTCTTTTGTGGTACGTCCAATGGATATTTGTGGTTTGCTGGGGAGCTATTATGCCTGCTACCACAGTCTACGTACGAAACTACCTTAGCGGGAGTATTCCTGCTGCTTAAGGCAAGGTAATAGCAATGGTGGGGCAGAAAACGAAAATATGAAACCAAATGAAGCTTAAGCGTTCATCGCTAATTTACACTAATCAAAATTCACTCCGCGGTTTGAAACGCCAGCAACATATTTATCATATATAAAAAAAAGCAATCGCCTACTCACCTGGAATAAAGAAGTCGTCCTGAATGAGGCGTTTTGAAGATACCACCACCATCATGTCGCTCTCTGTTGCACGCCGTCTGCTACTTTATGGAAACGATGAATTGCTGTTCTTCTACCGCGATGACACGCACATAATGGTATATAGCTAAATGCTTTCGACATCCGTTTTTTTTTCTTGACCTTTGACCTTTTTTTTTTGCTTCTGCACCGTGGCACTACGCTGACGAGATTATTTTCATTTGAATGGGTCTCATTGAAGAGTGTAGCCCACCGAGATCATCTCAAAATTAAGGGGACGTGGAATGCAGCAATAATGAAACATAGAGCACTTTGCGGCCACATTAAACATCAGGTGGTGCGTGTCACCTAGAAAAGAGTTATGGTGCCAGCGCTGACATTCGCATATGCCCTTCAGTGCTTAAAATAGGATATCTTGCCGGGGTTCGAAGCTAACCCAATGATCGGTGGACCGGTTGGCTTTGGGAGCCTACAGTCAAACCGCAAATGAGGCAGTGCAGGGTCACCTTGGTTGGGCCTGCTTTGAAGTCAGAGAAGCGCAGAGCAGAACTAGTTTTGAAGAAAGACTCAGGAACATAGGTCAAAATAAATGGGTGGCTAAAGTACACGACTATCTGTACTTGAAAAGCGTGGACACAGAAGGGAGGAAGAGGTCAGGAAGGTTGGAAACGCAAGCACATGGTAATTGAAACTGTTAATAAACAACCAGGACTCAAGAAAATATAAAGGGAAAGAAACAGAGACAGCGAATTGGATCCAAAGAATGGAAACAAATGACACCATGGAGATTTACAAGAACAGAAAGAAATAAATTAAAAGGGAAAATCTGTACGATAACACGAAGGGAAGTGCCTTGCTATTTGAGGCTCGAGTCGGTTGCCTAAGGAGAAAAACATGCTGGAGCAAATGTTCGCAAGAATATAAGGCATCTGTATGCTGCAGCGAAAATCCGGAGCCAACTCAGCAAAGCCTACTCGAATGCGAAGGGATTCACCCAAGTGAGACCCTAGGTAATGTACACCTTCCCGAAGAGCTTGTTGGATTTAAAGTTGACGGCAGGATCAACCGGTCAGCACTTGAAAAATGCAAGAGATGTTTAGAGTATCAGCCAAAAAAAAGCTAGCCTCCATTCCACCCTGTGAAAGTGGATGCACAGCGAAGCTGGTGCGAACGTTATACAAATAGCACCACCCCAACTGATGTTGCATGACGTTACACAAGCACCACCACCACAAGTGACGTACGTAACACACGCATGCACGTCTACAGAAGTGCAGCACACGTTCTCGTTCTTCTAGGTGGTCCGCCAAGCGCAAGTGCGTTACCGAACTATCATTACCAGGAATCTGGGACATCACCGAACAGCGCCTCTAGCGGCCGCCTCTGAAAACATGCGTGTTTTCTATGGGAAAGCGTCGTTTTTCCCAAATAACTAATCATAGAAGCCATCTTTCAAAATATTACGTGGAAATAGGCTCTAGGAGCTTAGCCCGACATATTATGCATGCGGTACCATTACTTACGACAGAAAACCCGTTCCAAATTGCGGGCGAAGTTCGAAGTATGGGAGTCAATGGAAAAGGCCAAATTTTGGAGGCTTTTTTGGCCAGTAAAAAGCAATTTGTGATGAGCCTATAGACCTTTTCACTGATTACAAACATAGGCCCTGCATTGCTTCCGGTTTTGCCCACTGACGTAGCTGCTAAATGTAACTGGCGAAGAAGCAACCATGCGCTAAGACATACCAGACTGATAAGGCACGTGATTGGAAGTTTCTTGGGGGCGGCATGCTCGCTGCTGTTATCGCGAGCATGAAACCGTCTATTGCATCTATCGACGTATTCCCGGTGATTTATCAACTTCAATGACTCAGCTTTCAGCTAGTTGCAGCAGCCGCTCCTGAAATGGCAAAAAAAGTCATTCCAAAATCGCAGTTTTCATAACAAGGTCACAGAATTTATTGTGGTACGTATATAGACCTAGTTTTTGCCTTCAGCAGCACGTCGAACCGATAGCCGAGCATTCTGCGCGACCACAGATGAGGATCACTGATACCACGATTGTGAGCTCGCAGGGTCGAAGCCAGCGGCGCCGCAATTTTTTTGATCACTTTGTCGCTGCTTAGTTTGGTGGTTTCCCGCCAGATGGAATATTCCGAAATGCAAGTCATTTAGTTACGGTTCTTGTTTCGTTTCTTTCTACTGTACCAACGTCTTCCTAAAAAATAGCTGGCTTGTTTCGTGAACATGCGAACGTACTTCCTAACTTCTTTTGCACTTTAGGTTAATGTATTTTAGACAATAAACCCAGGTTACGTGTTTTGAAAGTTCATTTCTTTCTTAAGGCAAACATTTATGAAGACATTACTAAGAAATAGTTTTGCCTCTTCAGCTATGTCATGGAAAGGCGTGACCCGCCGTGGTTGCTCAGTGGCTATGGTGTTGGGCTGCTGAGCAGGAGGTCGCGGGATCGAATCCTGGCCACGGCGGCCGCATCTCGATGGGGGCGAAATGCGAAAACACCCGTGTACTAAGATTTAGGTGCGCGTTAAAGAACCCCACGTGGTCCAAACTTCCGGAGTCCCCCACTACGGCGTGCCTCATAATCATATCGTGGTTTTGGCACGTAAAAAAACGATTATAAAGAAAATATGGAAGGGCGTGTTTGTGCGACTTTTGTTAAGCTTGAAACGCACCACAAAAATAAACAGCGTCCTGTGTGTGGAATTAAAAGACACATAAGTAGAAAACTTGGCTGCAGCCCTAGACGTAGTATTCTTACAAAGGAATACAGAAGCTATTTGACTGAGTATATTTGCATTATAACAAAGCAGAATTTTTGCGTACCGGATCTTCGGTGCAAATGAAGGCTGCCCAAATTATTTCACAAGCTTTTTTGCTTAGTACAAACCGATACCTCGAAACATAAACATTCTATCCTCAATATGCAGCGCACGTGTCTTATGATTTGAACCATTCCCATATACCTTCATGAAATTCCAGAAATACTAAAGTTCTTCATATCCTTTTACCACGACGTATGGAGAGGAGTATTGGAAATTATGCGAAAAGATACCGGGACGTGTTAATGTAGTTTGTAGTGTAAAAATAGAGAACGATTCCATTCACAGACCACACGCTTTTTGAGTTATGCCAACAAAGTGTAGCAAGAAGGCATTGTTTTCAGCTGCAATCACCAAAGTTGCTATGGCATTCTGTTGTTCTTAACTAACTCTATTGCTGAATCAGATCGCAGCACCATGATATAATTACTGCTACAATTCTTCAGTAATTCTGTGAGAATATTCTCCTACCCTAAATTTAACGTTTTTGAACAATTGAAGAAACATGAGAAAGGACCATGAGGGTTTTGAGAAATGTTCCCTTATTAGAATCGTTTATGACCCATATCGGTACGGTGGTATGGTCATGATCACGCCAGCGTCCACTGACACCATTTATCACTTTACTGGCTGTGAATAAAATACAAAAGTGTCGTTCCTTGTGCGTGAACAGCACAGTCGCAGCTGGTCCTTTCATATGGGCGCACTAAGCCACACCTTCCTTTTTCTGCTATGGTACCACAAGAGATGTCAATTTCACTCTTGAACTTCTCCCTTTCAGTTTCCTAGAAAGCATAGGGACGTACACAAGACGAACAGGCGAAGTTTTGAAGTACTCCTGAGATTTGAGTAAAATTTCTTAGGCAATGTTATTATCCTTTATTTGTTTACATATTTATTACACCTCATTGGTGATAATAATGACGCACTATATAATAATTTAGTTCTTTAACTTAATTAGTCATGTCTGAGATGGCTGTCCTGAAAATTAACCAGGTGTAAGCACTGCATGACATTGGCTTAAAGGCCATTCATAGAAAAAAATTGTGTGCAGAATAAAGAAAATGCAGGTGTTCAATCGCACAGTCACCGTCAAAAGCTTACGCGGCCGAGTGTCTGCGAATAAGTTCATTTTCAACGCAGCTACGCCCGCAGCCAGTAAAACTATGCAAAACTTTTGGTTTGTTTACTCTAGACCAGTACACGCTGTAAATACGAATACCACGATGCGTGCCTAAGACGTATAAATATAAATATCTGTTCACCTTCCGGAATACGAAAGCTTTTGATGCTGACTATAGGTTCTGAAGGCGAGGTTGCTTTTTAGCTTATTCGTGATGACAAGCGCCGAGCTCTTGATGATGGAATATTGGAGCGTAGAATTGTAGAACTTCTGCAAGCTTAGGCGACTTCACGACTCAAACCTAGCGATAGAAGCTCAGGAGGAGGAATATACATTTATTGTAGATCCAGCACTTTATGATGGCCATGCCTAAGCTTCCCATGAGGGGACGTCGAGGGCTTGCCTCGCCGCCGCCTCACGGGCGTGCTGGGTCGCCCAGGTTTGGTCGTCGAGGGCGGAGCTCCGCAGAGCCTCACGCAACCTCGACGAGGGGGTCGTAGTGTTAATGTGTGTGTACTGTGCTGGGCACTCCCACAGCATATGCGGAAGCGTAGCTGGGTGAGTGCCACAGCACCGGCAGTGGGGGTACTGTAAACTTCAGGGAATATAAGGTGGAGGCGGGCGGGTGAAGGGTACGTATTTGTGTGTAGTAGACGCAGGGTGGTAGCATGCGCCCAGCTGAATTTGGGGTGAGGTGGGGGGGGGGGGGGGAGATCGGCACAGCATGCGTTTTGTTTATTAACACTGATGATAAATGAATAGTCAGAGTAAATGAATGTTACAGTCCGATTCTGGAAAGACTCGAGTGTAATGCATACGTTCTATATCACTGTAGGTTCCATACTAATTCCATACTGCGCATTGATATTTGAATTTTGGCCTGTCTTAAGCCGACCGAGTCTTAAGTGATCAAAATAGTAATGCGGTATATGTGAGTAGGCTGACTGGGATAATTACATGAAGTGCGCCAACGTACCTACGTAAAGTCACGGTGGAAATTACAGAGCCCTTTATTGTATATATATATTGAAGTCATCTGAGAGTGTCTCTGCTAAGAAGTTATAAGTTTAATAATTAATATGAGGACTGATTAGCCTTCTGTTAAGCTGTTAGGAAAAATACCATGTACGAAGTTCTATTGTCGTTTAAATTGCAACGTTATCAGCGCTTCCAAAAGAAAGTGACTGTACAAGTCCATCTTTCTCGGGCGTTCACGTCACCTAGGTACCACCGCCTGACACATGACCTTTATGTTTTAAAATCTGCCCCGATGGCGTAACTTACGTTGCGGAAAAAAATAAATGCCCTTTCTAAAGAATGAACCATAACAGCTTCCCGACAAAGCACAGTACGTTGGCGCAAGTCCTCATTTGTGATAACGAGAAGAGCGACAGCCCGCCGTTAAAAATGACCTGTCACTCCCCGGTTTTGCTTTTTTGCTCAAGGACGCGAATAACCCATAGAAGGGTAATCCCTCCCTTCGCATTATGCTTGCGACCTTTCTGGTTCCGGACAAGCGCGTTGTTTGTGTATATTTCAGGTGCTTGGCAACAAAAGGCTTAAACCTTTAAACAGCGAAAGGCTGTCACAGTCACTTCGCGGTAGCTGCACGGAAAGCGTGGACAATCAGTCCACTTTCAGCACACGCGCTCTCAACCAAGACATGTTTGTGAGAAAGGGGCTCCTATATTACCCATAGCGAGAAATGTATCCACAAATTACACCTCATTATCCCGATGTGTTTATGAGCCGCACTCTGCTGCCTGTACTCCGTATTATGACAAAAAAATATAGTTTGAGCAGTGTCAGTAGCCTAAACATAAATCAGGAAATTGAAGTTATCACATCAAATATTATATATTGTGACGTAGCGTTAACACGACCTTTAATGCGCCGTGAATACGTGGCGGACCGATCACACTCAAGGCACAGATCAGTCTCAAGATGAGTCCCCACAAGCGATGAAGTAGAAGAAGCCGATATGATGATGAACATGTGCAGCCAACGAAGAAGTGACTGAGAAATGCCCACACTAATTTCCCCCGCGTGCGAGCGGCCAGCCTGGCCGCAACTTAAAGGGACGGCGAACGCCTTGTGAAAGACTTCATGCGAGAGACGTGGACAATCTCGGCAGCGCGACAGCGGCGGTCAGTGGGAACCACAATAGGTTGGACGAGATAATTAACGGGAGAAGTCTGCTCCAAGACTCTGTATGGACCTATGAACCGAAACTGAAACTTGTCGCACAAGCCAGGAGTGCGAACTGGTGTCCGGAGTAGCACTTCATCGCCCGGGCGGAAGAACACTGCGCGATGGGATGCGTCATAAGGTCCTTGCGGTCCTGTTGCCGTGCTTCAGTGTTGATGCGGGCGAGCTGGCGACAGTGGAGGAGGTGTGATATATATTGTTCACAAGAGGAGGCAGCTGGAGTGACAGGGGCGGAGAAGAAGGAGACGTCAAGAAAATAAGAGGGCGAACGGCCATAGACGAGGTAGAATGGCGAGTAACCAGTTGTGCGTTGTACGGCGGTATTGTACGCAAAAGTCACGAATGGCAAAATTGCGTCACAGTTTGTGTGGTCTGGTTGAATATACAAGGCTATCATGTCGGAGAGCGTGCGATGAAAGCGCTCAGTTAGGCCGTTGGTTTGAGGGTGATAACTCGAGGTTGTCTTGTGGGTGGTGCCGGAGGCTCGAAGCAATTCGGCTACGATTTGTGAAAGGAATGCCTTTCCACGGTCGCTCAGGATGACACGAGGAGCACCGTGACGCAGGATTAATGCTTGAAGTATAAATGCAGCCACTTCAGAAGCCGACGCCGACGTTACGCAAGCTTTTTCGGCGTAACGTGTCAAGTGGTCGACGGCTGTCACTATCCATCGATTGCCGGTGAGAGTCGTGGGAAGGGGACCATACAGATCGATACCAACGACTTCGAATGGTGCCGACGGACACGGGACTGGTTGGACCTCTCCGCATTGACCTGATGTTGGTAGCTTTCGGAGCTGGAAAATGGCGCAGGAAGCGACGTACCGCGCTACACTAGTGGATAAGCCAGGCCAGTAGAAGCGACCTTTGATGCGGTCGTATGTTTTCTGAAAACCAAGAAGACCAGCAGTCATGTCGTCGTGATAGGCCTTAAGAACATCAGCGCAAAGAGAGCGAGGCAAAACAGACACCCAGCGTTCACCATCAGGGTGATAGATATGGCGGTACAGGGCGCAGTTGCCGAGCTTGAATTGCGTGAGCTGCCGACGAAGGCGAGCGTTGGGTGGGCGCGAAGTTCCCTGAATGCGGTCTATGATGCGTCGACAGTAGGGGTCAGCGAGTTGGTGAGATATGAGCGATCCATGGTCATCAGAAGGAATCTGGTCAATAGCGGTTAAGGACAACACATGCGGGGAAGGACGGTCCGAAAGCTTGTCGCGGAAGGCAGGAGCGGAACCATGGCATGGCGTCGTAGGAAGCGGGCAGCGAGAAAGCGCGTCTGCGTCCTGATGTTTTTTACCACACTTGTAGATAATAGTGGAGTCGTATTTTTGCAGACGGATAATCCAGCGACCAAGGCGTCCGGTCAAGTTCTTGAGCGTAGAAAGCCAACATAAGGCATGGTGGTCCGTAACGATGGTAAAATGGCGGCCGTGAAGATACGGTCGAAATTTCTTTACCGACCAAACGACAGCTAGGCACTCCTGCTCAGTGATGGTATAATTCTTCTCGGTGTTCGTCAGTACGCGGCTTGCGTAAGCGACGACCCTCTCACGTGAAGACTCATCTCGCTGTATACCACCGATGCCATGACCGCTAGCGTCCGCATGCAGGAGTGTGGGTGCGGTTTCATCGAAGTGACGAAGTACTGGTTCACATGTGAGGGCGTTTTTCAGATGGGTAAACGCTGATTCGCATTCGGGAGACCACTCAAAGGCAACGCCAGAACCGAGTAATTTGTGCAACGGTGCAGCTATTGAGGCGAAGTCACGTATAAAGCGGCGAAAATAAGAAGCGAGGCCAAGGAAACTGCGCAAATCTTTGGTCCTTTCAGGGCGAGGGAAGTGAAGAACCGCTGAAACCTTATCGGGATCTGGACGAATGCCGTCCTTGCTCACAATGTGACCCAAGACCTTAATTGTCTTGCTGGCAAAACGGCACTTTTTCGTGTTCAGCTGTAGGCCAGCGTTGGCAAGGCACGTGAAAACTTCGGCCAGGCGTTGCAGGTGTTGAGAGAAGGTGGAAGAGAAAACAACGATGTCGTCCAGATAGTATAGGCAAGTCTTCCACTTCAGGCCACGCAGAACGGTGTCAATCATGCGTTCGAATGTTGCGGGTGCATTGCAGAGGCCGAATGGCATGACATTGAACTCGTATAGCCCATCTGGTGTTGAAAACGCTGTTTTTTTCTTTATCGTCCTCGTGCATAGGTATTTGCCAGTAGCCCGAACGCAAATCAAGACTCGAGAAGTACTCGGCATTCTGCAGTGAATCCAAGGCATCGTCTATGTGAGGCATAGGGTATACATCCTTACGCGTGACCTTATTGAGTGCCCGGTAATCGACGCAAAACCGCACAGAGCCGTCTTTTTTCCGAACTAGGACGACTGGGGATGACCAAGGACTAGCGGAGGGGCGTATTATCTTCCGTTGCAGCATGTTGTCGACGTTTTCTTCAATGACTTTCCGCTCGGCAAGAGAGACGCGATATGGTCGACGGCGAACAATGGACCCGCCATCTTTTCTACCCGATGCGTGATGACGGAAGTCTGTCCCTATGAAGAGGCATGCGCGTCAAACGAAGCTTCATACTTTTTCAGCAAAGCAAGCAACTGTTCTGACTGTGAAGGGGTCAGGTCGGAACTGATGGCAGCTTCAAGGGCAGAGAAAGATGCGGAACGCCCAACAGAAGGAGCTTCTGAGGAAGCCGCTTCAACAGAAACAACAGAGAGATTCTCGGATTTAGTGACGCAAGCCAACGTAGTGCCCTTAGGGATCAGAAGTTTTTCGGATGTCGGTTTGGTAGCACAGACGAATGCGGAGCCATTCTCAAACCAGACCAGCCCTGGCGCAAAGACTATCCCTCTTATGAGACAGTTCGCACATGGTTGTACGAACACGTCACCATGTTCAATGACATCCGAAGCGAGTGCAACAATTCTCTGACAGCAAGGAAGTAGCTCGCTGTCTTCTGCAGCAAGCAAGCGAAGCGGTGAGTCATCTGTATGAAGTGAATGGGCGGTGTCGGTCATGTGGAGAACACGTTTCCGACAGCAGATGGAAGCGGACGCCGTAGAAAGAAAATCCCATCCTAATATCAACTGCTGGGTACATAAACTTAGCACTGCGAATTGTATATAGTGCAGAATTCCATCAATGTAGACACGAACAGTGCACATGGCGGCAGGTCGAATGGCGTTCCCTTGAGCAGCGAGTAGCGTAGGTCCATCATAAGGAGTGGTGACTTTCCTGAGGCGCGAACACAAATCACGGTGAATAATTGACAAGCTAGCACCAGTGTCTATTAGAGCTTCCACGTGCACTCCTTCAACGAAAACAGATAGCATATTATGCGGACACGCTGGAGGAATTTCTGTCCTATCGAGCAATGCAGCTTTTCCTCCAAAAGCTGCATAATTTAGTTTTCCGGGCGACGATCGGCGAATGGAGAAGATGGTCGAAGTGGCGACGTAGAGCGACGAAGGGGTGATGGCGAGCGGCGTCTGGCCGGACGGTAGCTAGGAGCCGTCGCGGAGGTTGCAGGTGGCGATGGAAAGCGGACCGATCACACTCAAGGCACAGATCAGTCTCAAGATGAGTCCCCACAAGCGATGAAGACGAAGAAGCCGATATGATGATGAACATGTGCAGCCAACGAAGAAGTGACTGAGAAATGCCCACAATATCATAAATTGAAAGAAATAAAACTGAAACTGTACTTCATAATACTCGCACTGCAAAATTTGATGCACGTGATTCATTTCAATTTTCTATCTGTTCCAGGGTAGTAATATGCTGTTCAGTTGGTAAACACAGGTTATTTTGCAAAATTTGATAAGAATTTTTGCCTCCAAAATATGTTCCTATCAGTCATGCACATTTCTTTCTATCAAATATATGGTCGATACATGACAAAGTCGAATTGTGAATCATTTAAAAGTTAAACTGGCTTCTCCACATAGGGGAAATACCGTAGGAATTTGAGAATGTAATAATACACCATCATTTGGTAGCATAAACTTCCTGGCTATAGGCACGTAATGAAAAGCTCAAATGTATTACACGGCTTTGTCTTTTCGCAGCAATTTCATCCACTGCATTTATAAAGCAATGTACGTTTTTTTTTTAATTTTAGCGCGTGATTCCAAAACCACATAGCTACTTATTTACCAAAGCGATATAAGTTTCAAGAGCTCGTTAATTAGGTTGTCATTTGAGCAAATAAGGCCAGAGACTTTCATGCACAGACAAAATAAGCGGCTAAAAGGAACAACTGACTAGTTATTTCAGAAGAATAAATGAGTTTAGCTGTGTAGTGATAAACTATGTAGCTTTAAGTAATGCACATATTTTATACATCGCCGGATAGGGGTCATTGGAGATCGCTGGGCGAGGCCTTCGTCCTGCCATGGACATAAATATAGTCTGATGATGATGATGAAACATTGCCGGAGGTGCCCACCCCTCATCCAAGAAATATTTTTTACAGTTTAATAATTTATTATTTCCGCCGTCAGCCCTCGAAGGCATTACGGAAGGAAGTGGGTTGAGCAGGCTAAACAAATAATGCAATTATTAAAAAGTAACTTTCCAATCATATAGTTTTAGCTGGTGGTACGTGGAAAAAAACTTCAGTGCGCACGACGAAGGCAGCTTTACAATTATGCCATATTACCGGATCTCACAAAGAATTTAAAAGGAACATACTAAGTAATTAACAAATTCAGATTACACAACGTATACGATAGTTGATGTTGCGTGAAACTTGTGTTTATTAGAACTCTTTAGGATTCCTTTGAGGAGGTGATACCGTTCAAGGGCTGTGCGAAGCCAGAAAGAGCTTAAGCAAGTTAATGTGACTAAATGTGATACGTATTTTGTACAGCTGATCAATACGATGCCCTATATGTGGTGACGGAGATACAGGCGTACGCGGATATATCAAGCCAACTTATAACGAATTATTCTGTATACCTAACAGCTGTAAAATCCCCTTAAAAATTCCATGCGAATGTATCGGGTTGGTGCACGCGTATAAAGAACGCTCATTCACCAGCACATTCGATATATCGAACGCGGCGCCACGCAGAAGACCCCATAGTGCACTTCTCTGTACACTTTGAGGTATTCTGGCACCTGGAGGTGGAGAAGAGATATTGCAGTCAGTTTAGCCCCGTCAGGCTGTTCGGCTAGCCCTCATGCTACCTCGCACGTCAAAATTCCTTCTATCCGATTTTCGAGGCGTCGTCGTGTGGGTTGGGTGCCTATTCACGAGTTTATTTTCCGCAAGCGATGGCCGCTACAAGTGTAAAGGAAAGAATCAGCTTGGACTTTTCAATGAAGTTGAAAGTGAATGTGTAATTTTTTTTTGCGGGTGAATAAAGTGTGCTTGCTTTTCTTTCCAGAGTTGCGTGCAGTAAGTTAGCGGCTCTCGGATGCACTAATCGGTCAGCCACCGTTTACCTGAGGGCCTATTATTTTACATTTCGAATTACCTATATAACGACCTTTTTGTGATCTTCAGATTCGATATATCCGGCTTCGGCTATATCCGTTTACGGGTTACAAATTCAAGTTTAGTTTTCTTTGGCGTTAGAGAAGCTATTCGATCATGAGTTGAACATATAAAACGAGTGGAGCAATTTTGAGTTCTAATGAGGTAATAAGTACAATGGAGTTTCGCACATTGAATGTATACTCAAATTTTGTTCCTATTAGCGTTTTCTATAGTAGTAACATGAGAGAGGATGGTGGCATTATAAGTGTACAGGAGCCAATAACACAACGTTCGATCCGCATGGTTACTAATGTCGATATGCCAGGTAAGATTAGCGGTAATAGGTTGACCACGTAAGATTAGCGGTACTATGAACACGTGAATACTTTTATGAATATACAGGCTGTAACTCCGTGTTGTTAAGTAAGTACGTCGAAGATCTGTTTTGAATGGAAGTTGCTCAGATGATGTTGCTGCTACGGCTGGTGTGACACGCAAGGCTCCGTGTTGGGGCCGATTCCTTTCCATTTTTTTAGTGCGAAAGCATTATAAGCCCCATTACCCGAAAACCCGTAGTTGTAGTCGGCGGCGTGACGGAATAATGCTACCAAAAATGGACGACGGCAAAGAGTAAAAACGCGTAAAAAATGCTCGAATTGATGACAAATTTAGCAGGAAGGTTCTTGTAAACAAAGTAAACTAATCCCTTTGAAAAGAAAAATAGGTGAATTTTGACCTGGGCGGGAATCGAAACCGGGCCTCCGGGGCGCAGAGGAGACCTGACTTTATCCCCTACGACCGGATAAACTCATCCTAGCCAACTCATCCTAGCTCGACTCGCAACTCCCGCCCCACCACTACTCCGAATTTTGCCGCTGCTGAGAAATGTATGCAGCCATCTACGCCTCAAGCTCTGGCGAGGCACCGGCCCCGGCCGCCCCAACTCTCTGCCCTACGCCACCCCAAGCTACCCATCGACGATCATAAAGTCATCCTCCGTCCCCGTGGTGGCCATAACCTTCGGACCGTGAACGGCGTTGCGCTTCGCGATGCCATTCTGCAAGCAGCCCGCCTCGGACACCAAGAGGCCAAGCCAGACACCGTAATCATCAACACCCTTCAACACGTCGTCCTCATCAACACTCCCGACCCGCAACGCCGACACCACTACCCCGCCATCAAGTCCGTACTCATCAAGGACACTGCCTACGACTACTCCTACCAAGAGGCCCCGGAAGACTGCGCCCGCGGTGTGGCCCACGGGGTCCCTCTCGTCCACTCTTACGAAGACATTCAAGATCATCTCAATCGCGAGCAGAAACCTTCCATCCTCGACTTTAGACGCAGGGGCTCCTCGGAGTCCATAATCATCCCTTTCGAACAAGACTGGGTGCCCAAGCACATCGACTACTCCTCCGTACTATATAGGTGCTACATATTAAAAAAGAAGATCGAGCACTGCCTTAACTGCGGCGCACTCGGCCACCGCGCGGATATGTGCCCGGCTCCCAAGCAACGCCGCGGCCCCGGCTGTGACGAAGTAGACACCCCCCCCCCCCTAGGACCACGCCGCTCTGCAAGATCTGCAGCAAAGCACACCTGATGGCGGACAGAACCTGCAAGGCCTGCTACCGCACCCCATACCTCGTCAAGAAGAGGTACTGGGATGCCAGGCGGGCCGCCGAGGCCACCGCCAACCAGGCTCTCACCAATCAAGCTCCACCCCAACATCGCAGCCGCTCCATGACCCGCAAGCCTCAGGCCCTGCAGCTCACCCTGGAGTCCCTCCCGGTGCTGAAGCCTGCCGCACTGAAACAGTCTTCCAACCGTACCAAGCCCATGGCCTGATCCCACTCCTGGACCGGACTCAAGCAACCCCCACTTCCAGTCCCCCCGAAACAACCTGCACAGGAACCCGGCCGTGAGGTGAGCTGGGTAGGCGTAGTCTCCCAGGACTCCGCGAACCCCATCTATAAGGAAATGTTGCATGTCCGCGCACAGCTTGCCTCCCTCCACACCACCAACACAGTAAAAGCTTTTACACCCAAAAGGGTGTAAATAGGCTTGTCGCAGAGACGACACCCTAAGGGTGTAAGTTAGCACCTGGTTTACAAGGTGCCTTTTCGGCACACCCTAAAACAAGGGTGCCCATGTAAAGAAACTGTAAGGTGTTGTGAAAACACCCCAACCAAAGGGTGGCACCTACACCCTTCATTTATTTTTCATTATTTAACACCCACTGTGGAGGGTGCCAGATGGGTGTACAGCCCCTGTACCAGGTGTCAAATAGCTTGAACCGAACTTTAAAGTGGAACACTTTATAGATGAATGAGACCTATGGTATATTGTTTACAGTTGCCTGAACTTAAATGTTTTTTTAAGTGAAATTATAGTTCAACAATATATATGTATATATGCATGTGGAAAGTAAAAATATTATTCCATGAGCCATGCTTTGAAAAGGACATGTTGTATCATGCAGGAGTTCAAGAATATGCATCATCGTCTCAGTCATCTGAGGTGTATCACTGTTTTTAAAATCTGGTTCAAGTTATACAACTCAAACACAAGTTACATACACATGCACTATACACACACAAAAACATCACATTTAGCATGTCTTAGATCTGTGGTTAATATGTATTCTGCTTCACTCCATGGGCATGCAAAAGAAGTCACTGCTGCATTTGTACAAAAAAGCAAAACATAACTAAATGGTGAAACATATATATGAGGCCGATATGTTACGGTTTGAAAGCAAACTGTGAATGAACGTTATTGTATTTCATACAAGGAGCAATAAAATACAAACATCACTTGTAAAGTATCACTGCAGTTAACAGTATAGTTTGCAACTGATCACAGTAATTCACATGGATCACAGTATATCTGCGGTATAATATACGTGTATACTAAATACGAGTGACTAAAAGTAGAGCAGCCATTTCCAAAAAAAACTGTATGGTGGCCTTCACACAAAAAAAATTATAGTACAATAACAGAGGTAACACCATGTATATATCTGCTCTTTATCATCCGTGCATGTTTCACCTGAGTACACAATAAGATTTGTTCAACAGTAATATCACACAACTCGATAAGGGTGTTTGTACAAAGACTTTAGCTGATATGTAAAAACAGCCATACTGAAATAAAACCGTTCCTTCGGAGACATGCCGTCAACAGTGTTGACCATGAGGTAATTAGTTGCTAATTAACAAAAATAAAATACATTTTAAATTTAGTTTGAGTGGACTCATCGTAATCGGGAAATTGAAGCAATATCTCTGCGCAAGACATATAGACATATGGTGGGCTTGGTGGCTGTGCCACAACACACACCAGTAACCCACTTCTGTTCATCATGCAGGTTTTCCTTTCTGCTGTCACACGCGTGCTGCTGCCTGCGATAGTGATGTCAGCGAACGTCGTGAAGGAACCGCCAGATCTGCGCACCGGGATTGACGTGACTAGTTGGCGCATAGGTGTCGACAGTCATTCCGCCTGTCCAACCGCGCCACCACCTCAAAACTGGATGCTCGAACAAGTATCGAGAGCCCTGCTCTCATCGACAACCATCGCAGAGCCACCTATAAAGGAACCACGGCCATCGCCCGCGTTTTGTGGGCTTGGTGGCTGTGCCACAACACACACCAGTAACCCACTTCTGTTCATCATGCAGGTTTTCCTTTCTGCTGTCACACGCGTGCTGCTGCCTGCGATAGTGATGTCAGCGAACGTCGTGAAGGAACCGCCAGATCTGCGCACCGGGATTGACGTGACTAGTTGGCGCATAGGTGTCGACAGTCATTCCGCCTGTCCAACCGCGCCACCACCTCAAAACTGGATGCTCGACCAAGTATCGAGAGCCCTGCTGTCATCGACAACCATCGCAGAGCCAGCTATAAAGGAACCACGGCCATCGCCCGCGTTTTGTGGGCTTGGTGGCTGTGCCACAACACACACCAGTAACCCACTTCTGTTAATCATGCAGGTTAGTGAACCAGACTGCTTCTATACTAAGAGAACTAGCAATTACTTCTTGGTGCAGCTTCCGAGCCCGCAATGCTGCTTTGATATTGCTTGTGAGTGTCTTAGTGTAATTAGATCTATTTTGTTACAGTCGGGGGATATTGAAACGAACCCTGGTCCTGATACTGATGCTGTGCTTGCCGTACTGAAAAAACTGTCCGCTGGCCAAACCACAATAATAGCCGACATGCAGGGCCTTAAAAGCCAATGCACGGCTACAAGTGCTGCACTCGCCAACTTAAGCAAGAGGTTAGCGGATCTAGAGGGCCATTACCAGAAACTACTACCAATGCAAATCGAGATACAGACTATACGGGCGGATACCGAGCAAACAGCAAGACTTGTTCACGCTCTGAATGCCCGCGTTGACGATGCAGAGAATCGCTCAAGGCGAAACAATCTTGTGCTTTACGGCCTTCCTGACACAGCAGCATCAGAAACGTCGGCCGCGTCTGAAGAAAAAAAATTTTTACGTCTATGCTCAGACCACCTGAACGTGCCACTTGAACCTCAAGATATAGAGCGAGCGCATCGTGTTGGTCGCTATTCTGCTAATCGCCCGCGTCCACTAATTGTTAGGTTTAATCATTATAAGAAAAAAGAAATGGTGCTCTCAAATGGGCGCAAACTTAAGGGCACTGACCTCAGCATGGGTGAAGATTTCTCCCCAGCGGTTAGGAACGCCCGCAAGCAACTTGTTTCCTTTGCGAAAGCCAAATCTGTGCCATTTTCTTTGCGCTTTAAAACTCTTCTAATTGGTTCTAAGCGCTACGTGTTCGATGACGCATCGCAAACAGTGAAAGAAATATAGCAGTCATCACATCATCAAAAAACAAGCCACCCCCCTCGAACGAAACCTATATCGCATGTTTCCCTTTCAATAATTTATACTAACATACGAAGCTTCATTCCAAAACGAGAACACGTGTCCAACCTCGTGCTGTCGTCCAACAGCAACGTTCTTGTACTCACGGAAACATGGCTTTGCAACGACGTCTATGACTCGGAAGTGTTGGCTGATTTGCCAAACTTCAGCGTATTTCGAAAAGATCGAGCCGGGACTAGAGGAGGAGGTGTGCTTATTGCCGTTAGTCAACAGTTGTCGTGCTCTGCTATAAACATCACATCAGAATTGGAAATACTGTTTATTCTATGCCATGCCGCCCCCCAGTCTGTAATTTTAGGTGTATGTTACAGGCCTCCTCGCAATAGCGCCGACTTCGCTCGTAATCTAAACAATGCACTAAACGTGGTTTGCTCTCGCTATCCTAATGCCGACCTTCTTCTTTTTGGAGACTTTAACTTACCAGACATTAATTGGCGCAACACAGTACCCTCCCTAGTAAACCAAACCGAAGCGAGAGATTTTCTGGACGTTTGCCTCAACTTTAATCTAACACAAC
Source organism: Dermacentor silvarum (assembly GCF_013339745.2). Taxonomy (NCBI): domain Eukaryota; kingdom Metazoa; phylum Arthropoda; class Arachnida; order Ixodida; family Ixodidae; genus Dermacentor; species Dermacentor silvarum. The sequence continues at coordinate 141,796,358 of NC_051161.1, read as the reverse complement.
TCGTATCAGAGCCAACGCGCCTCACCCAAGACACTGCAAACATTTTAGATTTAGTACTAGTCAACCGTCCAGATAGTTTGTCGTCCATCACCTTTCTTAGAGAAATCAGTGATCACAAGGTCATCCATGCTTCTTTTCGCTTTGCTCCAGCTCTGCGGCAGAAGCGCGAGAAAACTATACACTTATACGACAAAGGTAATTATGATGCAATATGTGAACATTTACAGGATTTTCTACCTTCCTTCCAAGATGCGTTTCATAACCGCAGCATTCATGAAACTTGGCTGATATTCAAAGAAAAAATAAACAACTTAACGAACCGGTTCATACCAAAAATTACCTTTCGAACGCATGAACAAAAACCATGGTTTAACAATTCGTTAAAAAGGCTAGAAAACAAGAAGAAACGCATGTATCGCGCCGCAAAATGCAGGACGAACACGTGTGCATGGGAAAAATACTACGCTGCTGAACGCGCATACCTATCAGCGATTCGCAAGGCGAAAGATGCATTCTTTGGTGATGACCTTCGGAAACTTTTAATCAATAACACAAAAAAATTCTGGCAGGTGATAAACCCTCAAGAAAGGCGCAGTGTAACACTTACCAATGACGAAGGTGAAACGGTCAACGATGTAGAGTGCGCGAACCTTTTTAATGCAGCTTTTGTATCTGTATTTACAGAAGAGCCTACCACGTCCCCGTTTTCTTCACGTACTAATGCATGAAGTGTCATGCCCACCATTACATTTTCACAGGAAGGTATTTCATCGTTAATTGACAATCTTAAACTCACATCGTCGGCCGGCGTGGATAACATTAATTCGAAACTGTTAAAGAATACTAAACATGTCGCCACGGTGTTCCTGTGTTTGCTATTCTCGCAGTCACTTTCAACTGGAGAAATACCATATGACTGGAAGGTGGGGAGGGTTGTTCCCATCCACAAAGCAGGCGACAGGAATTGTCCGCTTAATTATCGCCCCATTTCATTAACGAGTGTGCCCTGTAAGCTCATGGAGCACGTCATGTACACAGAAATCATGAAGTTTCTTGACTCGAACAACTACTTTCATTCATCACAGCATGGGTTCCGCAAAGGCTTTTCCTGTGAAACACAACTGGCCATTTTCCTGCATGATATTCACACCAACTTAGATTCTAACCTCCAAACAGACGCGAATTTCTAGATTTTGCAAAAGCGTTCGACAAGGTACCACACCAACGTCTACTACTAAAACTTTCTCTTGCGAACCTTAACCCCGACATTTTGCGATGGATTGAAGCGTTCTTGACAAACCGATCTCAGTTCGTTACAGTTAACAACTGCGCATCTAACCCCCTACCAGTGACTTCCGGTGTACCGCAAGGATCTGTTCTTGGACCTCTACTCTTCATAATATACATCAATGATCTACCCCTGCACGTGTCTTGCAACGTTCGTTTGTTCGCAGACGACTGTGTCATTTATCGAACAATTACTAGCACATCTAATCAAGACTTACTTCAGGAGGACATTAACTGCTTGCAGCAATGGTGCGACCGTTGGTTAATGGAACTTAATCCTAACAAATGCAACTTGATGGTATTTTCTCGTCGGCGCGATCCATTTCCTTACCAATACACAATTAATAATATTCCCGTGTGTTCTGCGCAGTCTTACAAGTACCTAGGTGTTACTATATCTAACGACTTATCCTGGCGCACACACGTCAGTAATATCATTTCATCTGCTAACAAATCACTGGGTTTTCTCAAGCGTCATCTAAAACGTGCCCCCAAACCTGTTAAACTACTGGCCTACCAGTCAATAGTCCGACCAAAACTGGAATATGCATCCGCCATATGGAATCCACGCCAAACATACCTCATCAACGCACTCGAAGCCGTCCAAAATCGCGCCGCAAGGTTCATCCATTCTAATTATTCATATGACGTGAGCATATCTTACTTAAAGAAAGAATTGAATTTACTTCCCCTTTGTACGCGCCGGCGCACTGGAACCCTTTCACTTTTTCATAAGTTCTATCACACCTCGCTTAATCAACCACCCTATATCCTACCCGCAGCCCGAACATCTCATCGTACACGACACACTTTTCAAGTGGGCCGCCCTCGCATGCGCACTGTCACCTTTTCCGCCTCATTCTTTTGCCTTGCCGCTACAGATTGGAACAACCTGCCCCACCAAATCGCCGCCATCACTTGCCCTCGTACGTTTATGGAGAGTATCACTGCGCACTTTTCACAATGAAAGTGACTTGTGCTAACATACTTATATGCTCGTGCAATTTAGTTTGTATTATTTAGGTCTATGTGTTTGCGCTGACGTATGTAACACTTTATCTCATGTTGTTTTCTTTTGTTCTTTTATTGTTTGCGTATTCATTTCTGTATTATACAAATTATGTACTAATGTATTCCCACCCCTTATGTAATACCCCTGTCAAGGGGTCTTTAAGGTATTAAAATGAAATGAAATGAAATAGACTTCAGAATCTGGAAAAAATGCAATTACCCACACAACTGTGACACGATGAATTTGGCTATCACAGCACGCGAAACTGTACCCGAGGCTGCAGTGAGCACAAAGACGCGCCCTTCGAGGGGACGTTCTGCTCACATCACCCAACAATGGGCAGCAATGGGGCTCCGTGCAGCACTCTGGTTGCCCGCTGCTGGGCGACGTAAGCAGAATGTTGCGTTGAGTTTCAGCAGCATCCCAGTTTCATTTTGGCGTGCTCTGACAGCCAAAATTCATCACGCCGCAGTTCTGCGGGTAATCGCATTTTTCCAGATCCAAAAGTTCACATGTCTTGTGCAGAGAGCTTGCTTTAATTTACCAGTTACAATGAGTCCGCTGAAAGTAAAATATATTTCATTTTTGCTAATTAGCAACTAATTAGCAATTACCAGATATCACCCATACCCCCATGGTCGGCACCGCTGACAGCATGTCTTCTAAAGAGCCGTCCTTATACTTCAGAACGGCTATTTTTAAATAGTACGTTCTTTGTAGAAACACCAGTATATATAGCATATAGAGACTAGCTTTCACTCAGATTAGGCACTTGGAATCACATGTACAAAAAATAAACGAGCAAGAGTACTTCAGCCTGATACTTATTCCACGCAACATTTTTAACCCAGAACTGCTAAAAACCTTGTAAAACCTTGTAAAAACTGGATATTCGGTTGCGTTTTGACTAGTATGTCAGCTGTCAGCTGCTAAATAAAGTTATACACAATAAACATAAAACTTTGTTCATAAAATGACAGTCAAACCACAAAAACTTTCACTTGTATTTGGCAGGTTGCACTATGCAACACATGCGCAAAATATAAAATATTAACCAAGCAGCATGTTACGAAATGTTAAGCACTGGCTGCCAGTGTTCATGTGCCCTATAAGTGAATACAAACGTTACAGTTGCACCATGCAGTACTTTTAAGCTGGGACATTGTTCCCTTACTCCAGGCTGGCAAATAAGTTTCATAAACAAACAATGTTTAGGAAAAGCAAGCAAGCTGTAATATTTGTACAAGACTGCTGACAATTGTTTCACATACATTAATGTTAAGGCAGACCTAATAAGAACGAGACGTATTGTACTCTTCTTTTCAGTACATTGCAACACCCAGCAATCTTTTTGATAAATCCATGCAGACTACAGTACACCACATTTCTTTTTTGCTGACCTACACCTGGGCACTATTACATTGTCTGCCAAGTCATAAAAACAAAAAAGGTGCAGTCTATAGATAAAGTGGTTGGCACAAAGGCAGCGGAAAAAGTTACTGGATCATGCTATTATCGTGATCAAAAGGAAAGAAAATGTTACATTAAAAATTGCACAAAACTGTTGCTCAAGCTATTGCACAAAATTGTCAGGCTAGCATTCATATGTTAATGTACATAAACCTCGGCGTCGCATTGCCTGCACAACTCTGTTCACAAACTTTGTAACAACCACTCTTGGCGTTGTTACATTCAAACCAAAAAACAATCATTCCAGTACTGTACTGACGTTGAAGGATTTAGGCCCGTATACTATGTTCAATACAAAAAATGCACTCATGATTGCGACGACCCCTTCCTCCGCATTTTTGACCATGACCAGCTGCTCCTTGTCGAGAAAAAGGTGGAGAAACTCTGCCTGTTCCCGGTTGTGGTCAGAATACACCACTCAGGGCGTGAGCGGAACCCTCTCGTCCTGCAATGACAACAAAGAAAGCTTACTGATCATGAAAGTATATTCATGCTTTTGTGTAAGCACAATATAAAGGGGTTGCTTTGCTTAAGCAAGCAAAATAATGTAGTCATGCAGCCTTAACTGCAAACAATTCAGGCTGTAGAGAAGCTTAACACAACCCAGCATTATTCCAATAACCTGTGTAATCCAAGCATGGTCATTTTTGCAGCATAGATGCTCCGCACATTGAGTGCAAGAGCAGTTCAAGATTGTTGGTTTGTTCATCCTTACCTTTTGTATTTTGATTTATGATTTAATTGCTGTTCCCGTATCCCGTATTTAATTGCTGTTCCTGTATCATGTATTGTTGTTCTTCCTTATATGTACAGCGTTTATTAATGATTATATCCCCCCCCCATGTAATACCCTCCCTGTGAGGGCCTTTGGGGGTGACATGAATAATAAGATGAAATAGCTGGTGAAATTAAGTACGACCTCAATTGACATTAAAAAATACAAAAAGACATCTGGATCTTTATACAGTTGCCAAACTGTTTCCACGATTGAAGCCATTTGAGGAAATACGGCATTGTTTAGAACCGATTTCATTATAAAAATATGAAGAAACTTACGTCCTCATGCACATATAGCGCTGGCACTGCTGTTTGTTCCTACACATTTGAAGCAACCATCCTCAGAGTTGCAACAGCAAGGAGGTCTGTAAAAAAATGTTAATTCGTGTTAGCTTCAATAATCAGACAGACAGGTGCAATACAATTGCACAAAATTCTTGTTCTTTCCTGCTTGTAAAAGCTCTGTTTACCTTCGATTCAACAATATCTTTGTTTTCTGAAATTGTTGAAAATCACAATCACAAAGCAAGAAATCACGGAAAATTTCGATCGCGATCGAGCCGACCACACTACCATGTAGATCAAACCTAGTAAATTCCTCGTTGGTGGAACCTATACTCCGCGCACAGCCGCGGCACGTATTTCGGACAGCCATGCCAGATTATACCTTTCTCGCGCCTTACGGCGCTCTACCTTCAAAATAACATGACTGATTTACCCAGGGAAGGAGTAGGGACATTTTCTTTGAGCATTTATTTGAGTTTTAATGTTTTGAAAAGTCACGGACAGCAGCATACGGAAAGCCTGGCACGAGCGAAAATACTGCTCCAGGACAGCAGGCCCGGTCTCCACTACGGCCCCTACTGCTCCCCTGAGAAAATCAGTGATGTTATTTTGAAGATAGAGCGCCGGAAGGCGCGAGAAAGGTAAAATCCGGCATGACTGATACAGCATGAGCGACGCAGGCGCGAGTAAGTCCACCCGACGTACCGCGCCCCTGCGAGAATAGGTGACGCCAACGAGTAATCTATCTCGAACGTAATCCTTTTTCCCATTCACGCGTCCTTTTTGCCGCAAGACGCCGTTTACTGGTATTTTCGAAACAATATTTCTGATCGCGACGCGGGCTTACCACACATCATTTTAACACCTACGCTACGCAAAGCAAACAAGTAAAATGACAATGGGCTTACCTCGTGAGCAAGTTACGAGTGCGTAGACTGTTGACATCCGTTGAGGGGGTAGCGCTGAGCCAACACGGCTGAGCTCAGCACTACCGTTGAGGGCAGGCTATCCGCATCCAAACACATACGTGCTCCTGAACACACGACTTCTTCGATGCGATTGCGTGGAGTTTTGTTGACGAAATGAAACACATTCAGCACAAATATGCCCGCGCTATGACGGCACATCACGAGCACACACGCGCACATCACACATCACACAGCGAAGAATTCGGAACTTCGCCATCTTGAACATGCCGAGAGTCAAGCAGCGTAACCATCCATCGCTTCTGTTCTTCGCTCCCCCGATGCGTCAATCTCTGTTCCTTGGGGACTTGCTCCACTCTTGAGTACAAATCAAGACATATTTACGGTGAACTAACAATCTGCACAACAAAAAACGATAAAAGCCGACTGACCACACATTTTTAGCTGCATCAACTGCTTGCTAGATCCTTCGAGATCGGAAGCGCAGCGCACGGTGACACCTGGTGCCGCGCTCTGTGAGCACAGTGAACAAATCAGAATCGGTTTCGTTTTCCAGTTTATGCTGTAGTTGCTGGAACAGAAAAATTATTGCTCGACAAATATTTTAACCCTCAAAGAGGATAACGCTTCCTCTTCGACAAGGTAGTGCATTTTGTACAAAGAGATAGAGAAAGCAAGGAGAGGAAAGGCAGGCAGGTCAACCAGATGAGCGTCCGATTTCCTACTGGGGATGGCAAACACCAGTGCCTGAGTGTTGAAATGCAGTGCACTGCAATGCTAATTTGGGTTGGTTGGTGCATGTAATGAACGGGTAAATAATGAGTTGTGTCATAACTTTTTCTCAGTGTTATAATAAAGCTCATGGAACAAATGGTGTTGCATGCTGGGTAAAAAAAGAAATAAAAGTTGAATCGCTACGCCTACACGGCATTGGGCGTTTTTTTCTTTTCTTTTTTTTTTTTTGATTACCCACAGTACGAGGTCCCTCATCTGCGGTCACCATCGCGTAGACGGCACACGGAGCATATCGGTGCATGTTCGCGAACTTATGGCAGATCATATGTGCCAAGTAAGATGCAGCCTTGTTCTTAATGTTCCAGATGACGGCTTGCCTGAGTTTGTGCATGCTTGTGGACTGTTTATGTTATGTAGAAAAAGTTCTTTTTATCATGCTAGACCTATTTGAGACTGTTCGCTTCGATGAACACTTCCATGTGTTTGTTGTGAGCACAACTGACAAGTACAGAGTTATAACCTCACTTTCAGAATTTGCAACAGAGCCACTGCACATGGGGCGCCGTGTTATAAGCGTGTGCCATTCCTTGTTCTAAAGATATATTGACTGTGTTTGGCTTACTAATTGTCATTTCTTCATGTAAAACGGCAAGCTTGGTTTTCTCATCGAGAACTATTTTAAAGTTGCATGGTTGTAGTGCGACATGTCTGTTCCATGGAATTACTGGTGGTTTCTGCAGATGTTTTGTAATTGGATTGTGTATTTATTTAATCTGATCAAATGATACTGCTGAAAACAAACTCTCTATTGTAGTGCAATTCTCCAATAACTTGTTGTTCTTGGTTCGCAATGCACTCAAGTATGTAAAGAAGGAAAAAGGAATAAAAATGTATTCAACTTACTGATAATTTGCATGGTTCTGTGGCTAAAACCTAGAATTGCTGGTCCATGGGCACTTGTAGAGTCATGTTCATGTTGGCTAACACGATTTTTAAAAGGGAAAAGCTGTGGAATTTACTCTGTATAAGCAGGCATTTCACCAGTGATTTAAAAAAATCATCCTGAAGATAACGAGGTGATACAGTTCATGGACGCGACGATGAATAATTAATGAAACGTATACTTTAGGAAGGCTGATGTTCCTAAAACTACTACTTTTTCGTTACCATTTTGATAGGGCATAGTTATTTCAAAATTGAAACCAAACAATATGTGAAATTAAGTCATCTGACAGAAATGCTATCAACGGCACCAGCCTCGCAAAATATACACCTGAATAGTGTGGCATAATGCATTGGTGTTCCAGATATATGCACCAGAAAGTTTTTTTCTCGAAAATGGAAAGGAGAACGTCATGCAAGCTCTTCTAGAAGAATATCTTAAACTTGTGTCGCTTACCAAGTTCGCACTTACTGGGTACATTTTGCGTACAGGCTGACTTGAATTTTGTTTTTTTACCGCATGCTCTTTAAATTGAAAATGAAAGTTAGCCGATTGCAATATGTACACATGGAGTTGAATACTATGGGATAGATACACTTGACATGAATTGCCTTGAATACTGTATTACCGAATAAAGCGCCTTTATTATCACCAATGCTCTGGGCATGTTGTATATAGCCTTTGTCGAAGACGCATGCGTACATATGTGTACGCATGCGTCTTCGACATATACATATTTGTGTGTCACTTACACCCTTCTTGAGCATAAGAAACACCCTTGATGCCAATCAGATGATACTAAAGATGTACGCACCCTATATATAGTGTGTAGTATTGTAAAATAATGGCAGAAGGGTGTTAAAGGGTGTAAGCAAGGGTGTTAAGATGAGAATGCACCCTTTTACACCCTTTCGGGTGTAAAAACTTTTACTGTGAACCAACGCCTTGAGTCGCAGCTGTATGCCTTCCTGCAGGTTCAGATCGCTACCCCGGCGACAATGATCTCGGCCGCTCATAAACTCCCTCCCCTACCACATTCTCCTCCTACTCGCGAACCGCCGGCCAAGAAGAGGGCCGCAACTCCCACTACCTCCTCGGCCACACCAACATCGGCCGTGGCAACCCCGGCCCTACCCCTCCAATTCGAAAAACTCGTGGAGGCCAAAATTCAGGCCATGGTGCAGACGGCCACCCAAGCCTTCACCCAACAATTCACTAGCCGTCTAGACGAATTTGCTCGCCAAATTGACGAGCGATTTAAGGAGCAATAGGCCCTCCACGCGGCAGCCTGTGCTGCCACTCGGTCTAAAAAGAAGGCCAAGCTCCACACCCTCTCCACCCCTTCGCTGCAAACTACACCCTCAGTAATGGCTAGACCTCGCACCAGCCTCACCATCTGGCACTGGAACTGTCGATGCTTTGGCTCCAAGCGGGCGCTGGTTCACCAATTCCTAGCTCGGGCAGACGGTCCCGACGTGCTCGCGCTGCAAAGCCCTCCAATCAGCTCATCCTACCAAGCTACGTGCCCATCATCAGCATTTCTCCTACGTCCCCTCGGGTCGCATTCCTCGTACGCCGTGCGCTCACTTCCATCTCTCACCCGCTAGACGTCCCCGAAATAGATCATCTCTTCATCAAACTCGTGCCGCAGTGCACTCGCGATACTCTTCATCCTTAACATATTGACCCTTTTTGCAGAGCAGTTTGTTTTAGGAAAACGAGATGGCGCTCACGGCAGCGTGCCATACTTCTCCTCAGCGACCGCGCATGAATACGAAACCATTACCGCTTCTACCTTGCTTCTGTGCGATCAGCTGTCGGAAATCAATTTTCGCTAACACACTGTGCTAAAATCAAGCTAGATTGAATCATGTGGGTTGAAGACGTGTGCAGTAGCTGGCTGCAAAAATAGTGACTGGTTGTTAAGGAAAGAAATGAATCTGTGTGGCCAAGTTCGCGAACCGCTCCTGCAACTGTCCGAACGTGTTACCGGCGCTTCGGGGTGTACGGCTTTCCTCGAGGATACAGAAATTTGCTCATCCGCCAGCCTTGTATCGCTAACCTTCAAAGAAAGGGCTTCATCTCCAGAACGTCGGCACGAGTGAGTACCACTCGTTAAACAATGACAATGGGAGTAGCGCCGCTTCCTGTCATAGTAAGTCTCGCGCACGTTATCATACACATCTGACCCAAATGGCACGAAAACTTACGCCCACTCTATCGCCGACGTATCAAGAATAAGTGATTGGGCGCACACTTGAATATATGCGCACTGTATACGCACAATAAATGACGGACTACACCGATGGCGCATGAATGGTCGAAGGTGAATGTTTCGTGACGGTCACTAAGAGTAAGCAAGTTACTAGCTGTAATATATATTTGCTACAAGGTATTACAATGTACAAAACAGCTACGCTCCAAGCCTTGTGCGCAGCAAGAACAAATCTATCGGAACTGAGCACACCCGCGAGCGATTCGGCAGAAAGTAATCAGATAGTGGCCGCACCAAGAAACTTCACTGAGTCAGAAACTGACAAGCCACTGCTTCAAAACATTTGCCGAATAAAGAACAAAGAGCAAAACACACTAATTCTGACTGAATTCATGACTGGAATGTTTGGATAGCTTGGAATAGTTAGTTAATTCAGGTTTAATGGCGCAAAAGCGACAAAGGCCATGCTGCGCCAACCACAAGGTATTAAGAAATGAAATGTTAGTGCAGCGACAGCTGCGTTACCTTATATTCTGCGTAAAAAACCGGCTTCATCTAAAAACTCGAACAATTCAGAGAATGTCACTAGCGGATCATCTCCAAATAATGAGGTGGGGTGTAATGGTATGTGTCAGTTATACAGATTCTGCTGAATTTTCCGTCTGTGTGTTTCCAGATATGGACATGTCATAACAATGTGCATTACTGTAAGAGGTTCATGACACTTATCGCAAGTTGGCGGATCTTCTTGTCTAAGTAAGAAATTGTGTGTCGGATGTGTGTGCCCTATTCGAAGTCGACATAGGATCACCTCATAAAACCGTTGCTGGTGACTGCACGATTTCCACTCGCCAAGCAGGGGTTTGGTTATGTGTAACTTGTTATTGATGCAGGAGTCCCATTCTTGTTGCCATTTTGATGTCAGGGCTTTACGAATTGCTCGGATACTCTCTTCGTATGAAATTTTTGAGTGAGTTAGGTCTTTGTGCGCTGCCATGGCCGCGCATCTATCTGCCGATTCGTTCCCTGGTATCCCAACATAGCTAGGGACCCAGCAGAATCGTATGGTTCGTCCGTATTTGTTATTAACAACCATGTTTAAGATATCGCCAAGCAGCGGTTCACAGGCGGATTTTAAATTTAAAGCTCTGAGTGCACTCAACGAATCGGTGTAAATGACAGCACTCTTTTGTTTGTCGGTGATAACTTTGTTTACTGCTGTCCATATAGCCATAACTTCGGCGGTAAAGACTGAAGCAGAATTATGTATTCGAATGCTATTTTCCCAATTTTCCGTTACGGTTCCCACACCCACGTATTCTTGCGTTTTAGATAGAACCATCTGTGTAAAATTCTATGTAATCTTTATATCTGTCTTGAATAGTGCGGAACTCTTGCATTATGTGTTCTTGTGGGGTGTCCGCTTTCTTTAAGTGGGTTAATGTCCAATCACATAGCTGTGTAAAATCGCACCATGGGGCCAGTCTTTGCGGCCTTTCAGCAACCTGCAGGACCTCATGAGGAATGTTATAAATCTGACAGTATATCATATCGTAAGACAAGTGGCCGTATCATGTTCGGTTTATTTGTGTAGTGTAACCGAGAGTTGCATTGTGTTACGATTTTGTAGCATATATGTTGTGGTGTTGAACGAATCCTCAGTACATAGGAAAGGGTTAGTAGTGCTCTGTGATGCTGTAGGGAAGGCTCATTGCACTCAACGTATAAACTTAGGACAGGCGATGTTCTGTAGGCACCGCTCGCCAATCGTAGGCCGAGATTATGAATTGGATCAAGTCGTTTAATGTAGGATTGCCTGGCTGCACCATAAACTACACTACCGTAGTCGAGAATGCTATGCACAAGGGACCGATAGATACGTAGTAGGCATATTCGGTCACATCCCCAGTGCTTGTGCGATAACACTTTGAGAATATTTAATGCTTTATTTGCCTTAATTTTTGTTGTTTTAATGTGGCCTAGGAAGTTCAGTTTTGTGTCAAATGTTACGCCTAAAAATTTGTAGTCTCGTTTGACCGGCAGTGTTGCACTAGCCAGTGTCAGAACTGGGTCGCAATGTAAGCCACGCTTCTGGGAAAATAGCAGTGTAACGGTTTTGTGGGTTGAAAAGCAGAAACCATTTTTGTCAGCCCATTGTGTGAGATTATTTATTGTTATTTGTAGCTGTCTTTCACAGGTGGATAGGTTTGAGGCGTGGCAAGCCACTTGCAGATCATCGAAATATATTGAATGCATGACAGACGATGGAATGATTTTGTTAACGGAGTTCATTTTGACTATGAAGAGAGCGTCGTCGTGGCATTGCCAATTGCCATCCTAGTATTATTCACGAGGCCTTTCACGCTAGCTCAATCTGATCACCACCGCCTTTTTTTTTTTTTGTTTCCTTAGGTTTACCGTTCGCGACTTTATTAATGGAACTGCAGTGTTGATACCACGTCACATTCCTGCCCTCTCAGACGATGCCGTGCCCACAGTACTTCCGAACTTGCCAAAATAAATTAGCAGGACTCTGACGAAAGAAAGAAAAAGAAGAGATGTCTCACACGCTCCACGGGTCCCAGGTTCGGCACGCAAACCACTCCGGTATAGGCAGTTCCGCCTACTATGACCCTGTATGCCTGGACTACATATTCGACTCTCTGAGTACGAATAAAGTATTATTATTATTGTCTTACAAGAGAAGCGGCGCTTGTCTATTGACAAGACGGGGGAATGCATGCCCACCGGCAGACGTGGAGGCTGTAAATATACAGCGGGATGGAATGCCCAGTCCAGTCGCAGAAGAATTGTTCATTATCGAGCTTAAGCGACCTATGAAACTGTGGTCACTGCAAAAGTTTAAACAAAACATTGCTCGTTACTGGACTGCAGAGTTTACATTCAACGAAATGCCGCGCCTGCTGTGTTAACCAAAATGGTAGTGTTCTTCATTGGAGAAGGACTTGCCAGCTGTGCATCTACTTGGCTGGGCAGCTTCACAACGAAACCGTTGTGGAATCTCAAGAACAAACAGAAGGGACCTTGGGGGCCTTTTATATCTATCAGTCTATCAGAACCATTCTACAAGCTGGTCAATTAATGCCCTTATTGAAAACAAGCTCACTCGTTTGCATGCCAAAGCTGTGGCAAAGTTTATGCAGTTGATCAATTGGTGATGTGCCAAAAATTGGTTGCCTAGAGCATTCTGCTGCCCTGACAGCATCAGTTGAACGTTTTTATTGCGTAACAAGGATTAATTTTTTGCTTAAAGGTGTCACTCAGCAGGGCACTGAGAATAAACTAAAAGCACTGAAGTATTGCGTGCTGTAGATCAAATTTTACCATAGTTGTTTTCCTCACTTAAATAAACTATTTTATGACCAGATCTGTTGCTGTCTGAAATCATAGTAAATTGCTTATTTGAGCGTCGAAAGGACATGCTACACGTCTTCAAGCGCTGACACAAAGTGGTTTGTACGTCGAGAAGTAATCGGGTAGTCGACTGCAGTTTACACGTCGTACGTACGGCACGCATAGGGTGATTACTGCTGACCTCGACTACGACGGTCGCATTTTGAGGGAGTCGAAATGCAAGGCACCTGTGTGCTGTAAGGTGTGAGTGCGCGTTAAAGAACCCGAAGTGGTCGAAATTATTCCAGAGCCCCCAGCCCCTATGATCCTGATCCGGAGGAGAAAAAAAAACGAAAAAAAAAAAAACGCGTTTGAATCTATCGACGCAATGCGAACTGGGCCCGTAAAATCTCACAGGAGTAGTGGTGTGGGCTGATAAAACGTTGATTTCATGGATAAAGACGTATATTCCATGAGTCGTGCTGAGAATGCAACCTTGTGGAACGCCATTTTCTTGTGTAAATGTGCGTGAAAGTGTTGTGCCGAGACGTACCTGAAATGTTCTATTTGACATGAAATCGTATAGGCAGTTTAACATTCTCCCACGAATGCCCAAATCAGCCAGGTCTCTCAAAATTCCATATCGCCATGTGATATCGTACGCTTTTTCTAAGTCAAAGAAAACCGCGAGACAGTGCTGTTTGTGTAGAAATGCCTCACGTATTTCATGCTCTAGTCGGACGAGATGGTCAGTGGTGGAGCAGCCCTTTTTGAATCCGCACTGGTGCATGTCTATTAGGTTTCTTGATTCAAGAATGAATGTGAGTATCATGTTTATAATGCTCTCATATGATTTGGCTAGACAACTTGTTAATGCAATGGGTCTGTAGCTGCTTGGAGATGTTGCAGGTTTGCCGGATTTTAGAAAAGGTACTACTACTGCATATTTCCAATCTATAGGCATTACCCCAGATTGCCATATCTTGTTGAAAAATTTAAGGAGTGCCTCTACCGATGTTGGAGATAGGTGTGCCAGCATTGTGTAGTGGACCCGGTCGAGACCTGGTGCAGTTTTTTTACCGGCCGATAGAACCCTGTGCAATTCCTGCATTGTAAGAGTGTCATTATATCGTTCCATTGTAGCGCCGGTAATGGGCAGTCTCTGTTTCTCAGCTGACTCTTTGTATTTTAAAAATGTGTTTGTGTAATTCGTTGAACTTGAGATGTTGTAAAAGTGCTCGCCTAATAAGTTGGCCTGGTCTTCTAGTGTTGTTTGTGTGCCTGGACTTGTAAGTATTGGTATTGTGTATGATGTGTACTCTCCTTTAAATTTTCTAACCCGGTCCCACATTTGTTTAGATGTGACTGAACTATTAATTGCAGATACATATTTTTGCCATGACGATTTCTCTGCCTGACGCCGAACAAATCTTGCTTTGGCTTTGGCCTGTTTAAAGGCTAGGAGGTTGTTATAGGTTGGATACCTTCGTAAGATTCCCCAGGCCTTATTTTGTTGTTTCTTAGCTTTGGTACACTCGTCTTTCCACCAGGGATTTAGTTTTTGCGCAAAATACCGGATGACTGAGGTATTGCTGTTTCTGCGGCTGAGATTATAACCTCAACGAACTTTTTATTGAGTTCGTGAACGCTCAGTTCTGGTGAGAAGACCATTTCCAGTTTAGCATGTTCCATAAAAACTGGCCAGTCAGCAAGCTGCAGTTTCCACCAGCGTGGCTTAATGCCTAGGGTTGGTGGTGATGGTAAGATTTTTATGATTGCGGGCTAGTGATCACTACCATATGGCGTGTCGAGGGCTTCCCATTTAAGATCGCTAAAAAGAGATGGTGAACAAAAGGCTAAATCTAAACAACTAAAAGTGCGTGAAGTTGGTGAAAAATACGTTGATGCACCCGAGTTTAAAAGGCAGATATCATTTGACAAGATAAAACCTTCAATGAGCTGCCCTCTTGGGTCAGTTTTGCCACTGCCCCAAAGAGTACAATGATCATTAAAATCTCCAACTAAAATAAAAGGCTCCGGCAGCTGGTCTGTTAAATATTCTAAATCTTTACTAGTAAAATAGGTATGGGGTGGAAGATATAGTGAACAAATGGTGATGGTTTTATGAGACAGAACGGTGACCGCTACAGCCTCGAGAGATGTATTTAATTGGACATTTCGGATAGGAGTGCCGCCCTGCACAACTATGGCGACTCCTCCTGACAGACGGCAGGAGTGTTCGCGGTCCTTTCGTACGACAGTAAAACCTTTCAAGAATTGTGTATTTTTGGGGCCTAAGTTCGTTTCTTGAAGGCAGAATGCAACTGGCGATAGCTTATTTATGATGTCTTTGATGTCACCTAGATTATGAATGAGGCCTCTACAGTTCCAATGGATGATGAAAGCCATTGTAAGACAAATAAAAATGTTTACTTATGTGCGTGTGAGCTAAAAAGTGATAGATGACATGTAATAGAAAGGTCACTACTCTAATCAAGGGCGGTAGCCGTTCAGGTTACCTGTCCCTTTTTCGGCGCAGTTACAAGAAGTCTCTCCTTGCTGCTCTCCAGGGAGCGCGGATCTTTTGGCGTAAATGACGCCGGGGTTTTGGGGTCGACCTCCATCGCCTTCTCCGAGGCGCTGGACGATCGAGAGCCAGGCGCCGAAACGCGTGTCTCGGGCCGTGGAGCTCGGTTCAACTTTGGGCCCTGCGACACTGCGGTCTGCCAGCCCGTATTCGATGATGATGGAGCAGCACTGGCTGCTACCACCAAGGGGGCGGATGGAGTTTCTGCAGGAGTACCGCGCGCGGACCCTGTAGACTCCTGAAACCGGTGTGGCGCTGCCCCCTGCCGCGCCGCACTGGCATAGCTAAGTTGAGGTAAGTGTCCCAACCTTTCCCTCGCTTCATAGAATGAAATTTTTTCTTTTACGGTGATTGCAATTATTTCTTTTTCTTTTTTCCAGCAAGGGCAACTCCGTGAGTAGGCTCGATGGTCTCCCTTACAATTGGCACAATGGGCAGGAGCATTGCAGTTGTCAGAAGGATGGTCGTTGGCACTACACTTCGCGCACGTTTCTTTTCCTCTACATGATTGTGATGCATGTCCAAACCTCTGGCACTTGAAGCACCGCCTTGGGTTCGGTATGTACGGTCGGACGTTGATTCTTAGGTATCCTGCTTCGAGTGATGTGGGCACAGTACTAGTTCCAAATGTTAGTATCACGTGTTTTGTGGGGATTTGTTGGTCGTTTCTTCTGAGTTTAATCCTTTGTACCTTAATTACGTTTTGATCTTGGAACCCTTCGAGGAGCTCTTCGTCACTAAGGTTTAGGAAATCTTCTTCTGATATTACTCCCCTGCTTGTGTTGAGCGAGCGATGTGGAGAGATTGTGACGTTAATGTCACCGACACTGGTGAGTTGGGCGAGCTTTTCAACTTGGTCTTTTTTTTCAGTTCGAGGAGGAGGTCCCCGCTAGCCATCTTTGTGGCTTTGTAGTCAGGTCCAATCGTGTTTACGAGGCATTTTGATACAAAGAAAAGTGAGAGTTTTCTTACGCTTGTGTTGCCTTCACTATGAAGGACATGGTACTTTGGGAAGGTGTCTAGGTCGGTTCGGAGGGTAAAATGGAAGATTGCATCGGTGCGACCTCTTTTCAGAGGCCGATCTGAAAGTCGGGGGAACGCTTCTGCCATAACATCGTTTCGAAATTCGGCGGCGGTGGTAGCCACCCACCACCGAGCCCAACAAGGGCACGCTACAGGTTACGCGAAACCTGCAGACGCCAGCTATGCACCGCCACTATAATCTAATGTACAGCGGTGAGCACTGTTAGGGTGAACACGCGAGCGCGTGGCCGACGGCACTGTCAGCGCCCCGTTACGGTCATCACTGGAAACATTGCGCATGCGCATCACTCCTTCCGCGAAATAATTGTTCCACCGCGCGCATGACGTCATGAATGCACTTGTTCGTCGTCTGCTAGCCGCATTTTTTGTTTTCTAAGCCCATGCATCCTGCATTTTAAGATTTCTTTAAACATCTGTGCTTGAACAGAACAAGACAAAAAAACTTGTATATCTATGGGGGCGTGTCTATTCGTTCCCTTCAAAGTTGTTGTGCATGCAACGCCGTATATAAAACAACCAAACATCTTTCGCAGCCGTTCATTCTGTCGCCAGATCGTATTATGGCTAGGGTTCCCGATGATGAACGGCGCTCAATTGTCGATCTTTCCCTGAAAGGTTATTCCCAGCGGTATATTGGCGCTTTAGTTAATAGGCCCCTGAAGACTGTGAACAGGATAATTCAAGCCTACAAGTATGAAGGTCGCATTCAGGATGCACCCCGCGCGCCCCGCCCTAAAGCTACCACAGACGATGAAGACGCCCTCATAGTTGCAGCTGCTGTTCGTAACCCTTTCTTGCCAGCCCCAGCAATGCGCGAGGACTTGGATTTGGACGTTTCGGACACCACTGTTCGACGTCGCCTGCGTACTGCGGGCCTTCGCAGTCGCGTCGCAGCGCAGAAGCCACTACTAACGGCGGCAAACAAGGACGCACGACGGCAGTTCGCTGAGCTGCACGAAGCATGGACATCAGAAGAGTGGGGTCGCGTCATCTTTTCGAATGAGTCGACGTTTTCGACGCGACAAGACCAAAGATTGCGTGTTTGGAGACTACCAGGCACACGGTGAGGCAAACTTCCTGCTTTGAAAAGCAATTGTTTTAGTTAACGTCACAATGCCACGCAGGAACGACCCGGACAACGTGCAAGGTGTTTCTGCCAGTGGGAGATCGAGTGTGAACGTGTGGGGTGCTGTTTCAAGATATGGTTTAGGGCCCCTGCAACGTATACGTGGACACTTATCGTCGGAACAATACTGCAACATTTTGAACAATGTGCTGTTGCCATATGCGAGCAGTTTATTCCCAGACGGTGATTACCTGTTCCAACAGGACCGGTCACCGATACACACGGCGCGGGCTGTCAAGGAGTTCCAGGCGGAGCAGCACATGCAGCTACTGGAATGGCCTCCGAAAGGAGCGGACCTGAATGTGATAGAAAACGTGTGGGGCCGTCTGAAAGCTTCTTTGGCAAGGAAGCCCCTTTATTCCGCGACTTCGGACCAGTTGTGGGCGCAAGTCAGCAACGAGTGGGAAAGGCTGAAAGCCGATCGGGAATATGTTCGATCACTTTACGACTCGTTACCGTCCAGAATAGCTGCAGTCGTTGCTGTAAGTGGTCACATGACTCGCTATTAGATTTGCTCATGTTTTTATATTTGTTCTCATGGTCTTGTTTAACTTGAATTGCAAAAGTGCAATTTTCTTGAATAAAAAGTTTAATAAATATCCCTCTTACACTCACTTTTTTCCTTCACGCGCCAATCTTCAATCCAAATGGACCTTGAAATGCAGAAGGTATCAGCTCAGCGAACAAAAAATGCGGCTAGCAGACGACGAACAAGCGTATCGATGACGTGATGCGCGCGGTGGAAAGAGTGTTTCGCAAAGCACATGCTGCGCATGTGCAATGTTTCCAACGATGGCTGTTACGCGGCGCTGATAGTGCCGTCGGCCACGCGCTCGCGTGTTCACCCTAACAGTGCTCACCGCTGTACATACCCAAGACTGGATACATTAAACACGGTTAACCCTTGCCGCCCGGAAATTCGGAAGTGAGAATAAGTGAGTAGAAGACAGGACAGATGGAAAAGTGAGAGAAAAGACAAAAGATTGAAGAGGGGGACAGGAAAAGGCGACTGCCGATTTCCTCCAGGAGGGTCAGTCTGGAGGTGCCGTCTATGTGAAGCAGAGGCCGAAGAGGTGTGTTGCCTCCGCCGGGGCGCCTTAAAGGTCCAATCACCCGGCATTGGCTCAACCCCCAGGATCCCCCTTTCCCCAGACACGGCTAAGCCGCGCACGTTACACGCGAGAGGGTCCAACCCTCGTGTGCTCGGGTCCGTGGTGTCGCCACACACCAAACGCCTGCTGACGCAGACGCCCCTGCGGGGTGCTTGGAATACATATTTAGCCCCGCTTTTAGAACAAGTACCATATACGCTGCTTGCGCCGTTTGGTGTGTAGTTGGTGTGTAGACCCTAGTCTCTAAGATTCGCATCCTGGGCCTCGTCCTTCACTCCCACGGCGCGCACGGTGACACCACCCAAGCTCTCCGGACACAAACCTAACAAGCAACCCGTCTCATTCGCCGTGTGGCACATCTACACGCGGGTTTACGAGAGCAGAACACTCTCCGCCTGACCCAAGCCTACATCACGAGCCGCACGGCGTACGCATTTCCATACCTTCCCCTAAAGCAGAAGGAGCGGGACCACATCAACGCGCTCCTCAGGAGCTGCATGAAGGTCACCCTCTACCTATCCCCCAGCACCTCAACTGCCCGGCTCCTGAACCTCGGTACCCACAATACGTTTGAGGAGCTGGCAGAAGCAACCCTAACAGAACAGCTTACTCGCTTGTCGGGTACAGCGACAGGTCGCACTCTACTCTGTTAGCTAGACATTGCCCCGATCACCCATTGTACTGAGACGGCCCCCCTGCCTCCAGATCTATATTCCCATCTTGTAATTCCTCCCATTCCGAAGAATATGCACCCCGAGCACGACGGCAAACGCAGGGCAGCCCGCGCCAAAGCCCTATACAAGCAGTACGGCGACAGTTCTGAGGTAGACTACGTGGACGTGGCAACGTATTCGTCGGGCTCCTGCATGGTCCTCGCCGTAGCTAACAATCAGGCCTGATTACTCGCATCAGGCTCATCATCACAGACTCGTCCGAAACTGCAGAGGAGGCAGCCATTGCGCTCGCTCTCATCTCTACCTCTTCCACTAAAATTCTTTCCGACTCAAAATCCGCCCTATGAAATTTCGGCGAAGGCCTGTTATCCGGTACCACGGCCCGGCTTCTACGCTTCTGGCACCCCACCTGCCCCGTAACCCTTATCTGGACCCCCGCACACGCAGGCTTCCCTGGTAACGAGGAGGTCCACTCCCTCGCCCGAGATCTTACTTTCCGGGCCGGAATCAGACCCCCACCGCCAGCCCTGGAGCGTCTGCTTACCTTCAGAGACATCCTTACCCATTACCGAGATACCCGGTGTCTTTACGCATCGCCGGCTCTCACCCTAATCCTAACCCAAGCCTCCCACTGGCGCCGACTCCAGACTCGTACTGCTCCCTACCATATTCTCCTTCATGCCCGATACCCCGATCAGTTCTTGTCTTCCTATAAGCTCTGCGGGAAACCAGGAGACTTTCTTCATGTGCTCCTCACATGCCCTACGTTTCCGCACACTCCATCCCAAACCACGGCAGAGTCATACTGGGAGACTCTCCTGGCCAGCTCGACTGCTACAGACGAGCGCCTGATTTTCGCCACAGCCATTAAGCGGATACCATTTCAAGGGCTCTTCTTTGCTCTATAAAGGCTGCCCCCTAAGGGCTGCCTCATGCGATGTAAGGGTGATTTTCCCCCTTTCTTCAATTATTTGGCAATGAACGTTTTCACCACCACCACCCTGCGGGGCGCGAGACGAGCGCGCTCCCCCGACGCCACAGCGGCTCCATGGTTATGATTAACTTAAGGTGCGCCGAGTGCGTGCGTCATTGCGCACGTCACATCGAAGCCATCTGGCTGACTAAACGTGTGGCCTAGTGCGTGTGTCGTTAGGCACATCACGGCACAGCCAATGCGTAGGGCGTGGCGCCACGTCATGAGCGTATAAAATGACGAAATGAAATGTCATCATCATCATCAGCCTATATTTATGTTCACTGCAGGACGAAGGCCTCTTCCTGCGATCTCCAATTACCCCTGTCTTGCGCTAGCTGATTCCAACTTCCACCTGCGACTTTTATAACTTCATCACTCCACCTAGTTTTCTGCCGTCCTCGACTGCGCTTCCCTGCTCTTGGTATCCATTCTGTAACCCCAATGGTCCACCCGGTTATCCACCCTACGCATTACATGGCCTGCCCAGCTCCACTTTTTCCGCTTAATGTCAACGAGAATATCGGCTATCTCCTTTTGTTCTCTGATCCACACCGCTATCTTTCTGTCTGTTGACGTTAAGCCTAACAATTTATTGCGATAGCAATTATATGGACACTCAAAGAGGATTTCTGCCGTCGGCGTCACCGTCGATGTCGCCCTGAGGTTCCGTATGACGTCAAC
The DNA here is from genome assembly GCF_013339745.2 of Dermacentor silvarum. NCBI lineage: Eukaryota > Metazoa > Arthropoda > Arachnida > Ixodida > Ixodidae > Dermacentor > Dermacentor silvarum. Next base: position 141,775,154 of record NC_051161.1, on the reverse strand, counting down.
GGCGAGGAAATCATCGCCGCGCGCCGGTCGCTGTATGTGCGAGTGAAAGGGCGCGATGGACGCGTGCTTTCACGGGGAGCGAACGCACGGCGGGGAACAAACGTGCGTTCTGCGCCGTGCTCCCTGAAGGGCTGCAGAATTAAGCGTCTCTTTCCTCCTTTACAATGACCATATATATATATATATATATGTAGAGCAAACGCGACTTCTTCCGTCGCGAGAAAGGTCGTGGGGGGACGGGAGGGAGGGAGGGAGAGAGGGGAGGCGACGTTTAGCTGCAGTGGCACCAAAGGTGTATTTATATAAAAACTTTGCGAGGCGAGAATGTGGTAAAGACTTCCGACGCTGCTCGACAAGTTTCCCGTTCTGATCTCATCGAAAACCTCCGAGCCACCCCCAGAGGCCCTGGCAACAGTCACCAACGCCGCATGCGTTCGGTGCGAACGCGGGCAAAACGGCGACGGCGTCGACAACAGTTCTGCGCGTTGCGGGTGCTGCTGCATGTCCAAGTTTATACAGCTGATAAAACTACTATCATAGAGAAAGAAATTCAACAAGAGGGGTCCCGTTCGGCAAAAACTGGCAACAGGAAACACGTCACCATACGTCCCGCTGTAGTATTTATGCCGAACGTTAGCGGCCGCGAGCATCGAAAAAAAAGAAAGTCAAATTAAGTTAACAGACATTGATTTATTTTCAAACTCTTTGCCGTGAAAGCTAAAACATTTTGCGTATAAATGATCTTAAACTTTGCGACTTCTTTTTCTTGCCTTACCTATCGACAGGCCAATAACGCGCGAGATGCATGCGTCATCCGCCAGACACTCCGCCGAAGCCAGCGAGGGCGGCTGCGGGCGCGTTTGAGCGCTCGTACGCGGCTACCCGTCTGTCTCCTTTTTTTTATTGCGATAGCAATTATATGGACACTTCAACGGGATTTCTGCCGTCGGCGTCGCCGTCGTCGTCGCCGTCGCCGTGAGGTTCCCTATAGATAGAATCTTCGCCGCGCGCCGTAGGCCCGAGCGGAAGCGTGCGGGGACGCGCGCTGTCACGGAGAACGAACGCACTCAATCACCCACGCGCAAGCAAGGAAGCGGGAAGCCAGCGCCGGAGGGAGCGGGGGGGGGGGGGGGGGGGGCGCACTTCGCTCGTCGCTCCGCGCGGCTCGTCGCTCCGCCCGCACCGTCTCTTATCTCCCCACGGCTCTGACCTTTATGCGCCGTGCATTCGCCGCTCAGTTTCCGTTGAAGCGATAGGCCGCACGTACCTTCGCCCGCTGCCAGCGTTTTGACAGTCGTTGGCTGCAGTCATTCAGTGTGATCTATTCATGTTTGTTTGTGCGCGCTCACACCATGCTTGTTCATTCAGTTAGTAATAGTCGGGCCACATTTTCCAACGCACGCTACACATGCAATGCTGACCAGATCGGCAGTGCAGCAGTACAGGTGTGTCCCTTCGCACGCGCTGCCCACGGTAAGCGCTTCTCATCAACACCACCGTTTCACACGCGCCTTCTCGTGGTCATCGAGTCTCTCTTCATGTCGGTCTACTTACGCCGCAGCACACCTGCTTACTTAATCAGCTCATGTTTACTACAATTCATATTGCTACCAAGGCCGCTCACCTTACTTCGTATGACATTGCTGTGTTGCTATCGCATTCATTGCTTCGCCCTTAGGGCGAAACTGTGACATTTTTTTTTCAAATAGAACTAATCCTGGGAGTCTTAGCCGAATCCGAGGGCTCGAATCCGGCAACATTGATGCCGTCAGGTAGCCTATGTGGGTTTATTGACCAGTTGCCATCACCCAAAAAGATCACGTGCTCGTGATGCCTGCGGCAGAAAGGATGTTCCATATCCGCCCCTAGGTTTGTGAGTGGTGGCGTTGGCTAACACTCCGAGGAATAGTTTAAGAATAAGCCAATTGACATTGATAACTTCCGTCCCATCTCTCTCACCTCATGCATAGGGAAGATCTTGGAGCACGTAATCCACCTATGCCTCTCCAAATACATCGAAGATAATCGCTTGTTCCCATCAGAAATGACTGGATTTTGCAAGTCTCTTTCTTGCCAGGATGTCATGCTAAGGCTCAAACAAGACATTATTGAACCGAGCAACGCACGTGACACAAAAGCGTTGCTCGGCCTCGACCTCAAGGGAGCCTTCAATAATGTGTCCCACTTGTCCATTCTACGCGAACTTAACAGTATAAACTGTGGAGAGCGAAACTACCGCTATATATGCAGCTTCCTCACGAAGCGCACTGCAAAGCTCCAATTAGGCAGCGAACAATCAGGTCAAATAAGTTTAGGAAGCACTGGTACGCCCCAAGGGGCAGTACTCTCCTCTCTCCTCTTCAATTTGGCTTTTGCCAATTTGCCTCTTCAATTTGCAATTCTGTCTTTGTGCTCCTCCCTCACTGCTTCTACTGACTGGCAGGTGTTGCGAGCTTTTAAATCGTTATTGCTCCCTCATTTAGCTTCGATTAGATTGGTTTGAGTGCCAGGGCATACGATCCTGTTTCTTAATGAAATGGCAGATTTGTTGGTGAAAGCGTCCCTGTATGGTCCAGTTATAGAAATCCTACTGGCATCAGCTTTCGCCATAAAAGCTAGATTTCAGAAACGAATGATTCTGCGTGATTCTTCGTCTATAATATACTCCTGAGATTTTCAGCACTTGTCAAATTATTGGAACAGTAAACTCTGCCAAACGCGCGCACTTAAAGTCGCAGTCAATGGAATATGCTGTCGAATTGCATTATTGCATTTTTAACTATACAGAGCTAGTGCGTTACCCTCACCAAACCGAAAATATATCCTTTTCTTATTGATTGGTACATTGCAAAAAAGGACCATAGAAACACCGTTCCGCTTTCTTTGAATTGACATAATGTTCAAAGTTCGCTATCTATTTTGACCTCGACCCCTGGGCACAGCGAAAGGAATGTCGGCAATTCCATCCAGGCTTTTACATCAGGGTCAATAAAGTTTGGACGATAAAATCAGACCTCACGATTTCATTAGCTTCCTACAAAATCAATTTCGATTAGGTGTATTTTTACTTTTCTTGATTCCTTCATACTAACAAAATAATTAGCTATCTCTCGAACCTATCTCTCAATTCCCATCTACATATTAGGAGGTTTAAAAAAATAGCTTTTTTTTAAAACCTCCTGGCATATACCCAAACTTTGTTTACAATATTTTGCACCTGTTTTTCTTGATTTTTATTGAACTACTGGTTTCTTTGCCAATCCCCCAGATTGAGTATGTGCCACTAACATCCAGGCTCTACATTGGCAGCTGCTGCCGGTATCGAGAGCTCTAGGACCAGATTAGCCGCTGCTGCTACATCTGCAGATTGGTTGAGAGGTAAGATCCTGGAATAACAACATCTTGCGCGTAGGTTTGAATCCTTGTGGCAGAATAATTTTGTTTCTTTGTAGTTTTTAGCAGATATTTTATTGTTCCAGCAACGGCACTGACGGACATCAAGATGACCGGGAGAGTGGCCCCGCAACATCTATCGCTGGACAAAAGAATAGGTAGAGAATGTGCTGCTAGCAAACTTTATTTTTGCATGCGCATAGCTTCTAATGCATGAGCAAGGTCCTAATGAGCAAGGTCTGTCGGTGATCGCAGATCACCCAACTCAAGGATTTTACTCTCTTAGACGCACAGAAGTCTTCGAAATCCTCCTTGTTGCTGCGGAGTCACGCAAAAGCAGCCGTTACCGCACGGGTCTCCCGGATTAGCATCATCTGGACACTGAATAGGAAAAAAGAGAAGAAAGTCGTACGGGTAAAATACATACAACTGATGACATATTATCTCCTATGTTGTAAAATAAATAGAAAAAAAATAGTTTTCTGCGACGCTGGCCTTACAGTTCGTCATTTAAATGAAAACGGGGAGGCACCTCCTCATGCGCAAAAACCATTGTCTAGCTTTTCTAGTCACCATGGCCAATCTTTGTCGCCATCACCACACCACTAGGAAGTGAAACTTAATATTTGCGTCGTCTGTCGAGCCAAGTCACCCCACCTAATGTTCTGCCGTCCTCGACTGCGCTTCCCTTCCCTTGGCACTCCAATATGGTCCGCTGATTATCTACTCTACGCATGACATGGCCTGCCCAGCTTCATTTTTTCACTTAATGTCAACTAGAGTATCGGCTATTCCCGTTTGCTCTCTGATCGACACTGCTTTCGTCCTGTCTATTAACATTACGCCTACCTTTTTTGTTCTATCGTTCTTTGCGCGGTCCCCACAGTATACCATCGTCAAAATTGTGTTGAGCACCTTTTCACAACGCTACACCGTACTGAAGAGATGATGAGACCAAACTGTTTAGAGTTATGTGAACGGCTTTCACAACATCAGGGACACGTGTTGAGCGGAAATTTTACTTCCGCTTTGGATGCATACATCTCGCTTTTCCCCGAAAATTCTTGCCAATGCATAAATTCTTATTTGTTCAGCTATTTATTTCGCATGTTTGTCTGCTTGTCCATGTACGTAGTCGCCTTGTCGTAGGAAATCATTCATTGAAATGATATTCAGAACATCTTGTTGGCTTTAGTTTGGCTTTATACCAGTCCTTCTGTATGATTCTAGTTGATTATAATGACGTCATTCACGCTGCTCAAATATCTCAAGCTTCCTTTCCCAAATGCCACTATCACTTGTTCCAATGAGTACCTTTACCACTGGGACGAAATAAAGAAACCGCAGTAACGCGATGGGATTCAAACGTGTTACGAAAAGGCGAGCATCGCGTATACCTCGGCGGGGCAAACATCCTCTTCCTCGCTTAAAGGATCTTCTGGGAGTCCTCCCCTGCAACATGAGACCAATGAGTAACGATAAGCAATAATATACACTTGCTGGTGTCCTTCCCTATTTCTGCATGCCTGTGTGGCGACCTCGGAGAAAGTGGTGAATTATCCTTTATTTGGACAAAACAACTATGCTGTTTTTTACAAATATATTCTTACAAGTGGTGCAAATGTAAATTTAACACACAGAGAACGTATAACTTCTCGCAAACTTTGTCAGTCCATGTGTTTCACCATAATAATATCCTGCACATTTCTCAAATTTTCAGCAATCGGTTTACCACGAAGGATGAATTGATGTTAGGAAAGTTCTCATCACATATATGCGTTACTTGCAGGACGACCGTAGCATATACCAGTCTGACGATATATTGAAAGTGCACAATTCTTTAAAAATGTCCCCGATGTTGCTAGAAATTTAGGTGGTCTTCCTTCCTCCGCGCGGTGGCAGGCTCGTAACAATGCTGTCGAATCGGGTTGATGGCTTATGAGTACGATGAAATGGAGGGCTCATACGCTGGGCTTTCGGCTATTTCGGCTTCTTAAATTACCAAATACAAGCATTATACAACAGTCCACTGGTCTACTATGTCATCTCTACGAGGTTATAAAGGTGGTTCAAAGATTTTAAAAAAATTACACCATCTTCCCGTAGGGGAACCCTGAGTAGTATGCGAAGCAGCCATGCGGTCAACTCCAGTTCCCATTAGTTTTCAGATCGGCCTGTCGCCGCTGCCGTTTCGTGGCAGCGGCTCGAGCCCTCTTTTCCGCGGCGCTGTCCACGGCGCTGACACTGGCGTTGACACTGGCGCTGTCCGTGGCACTTATCGCGGCGTTGCGGGAGGAGAATGAGAGGACGAAGTGAATGATGAGTGGGCGAAGCACCGGGGCATCATTCGGGCAAAACGCCCGAAGCGTTCTCCGGAAGCCGGAAGCTGGCTGCCGGAACCGGAAGTAAAAACAGGAGCGGAACCGGATAAATATATATATAGTTCAAAAAATAGAAGCACGTAGGAAAAACATAACAAGACTTTACTGACGTTTCGGGCGGGGTCCGGCCTTCATCAAGAGTTGCTTCACTCTTGATGAAGGCCGGACCCCGGCCGAAACGTCAGTAAAGTCTTGTTATGTTTTTCCTACGTGCTTCTATTTTTTGAACTACTTCTGTGCCGGCTCCGGTTACTTTTTACTTCACTGATATATATATATATATATATATATATATATATATATATATGCATATGGAGATGAGACAAGGAGAGGAGGGGGAGAAGGATGCGCATGCGCAGTAGGGGTGTGGACGCCGCACGGTGGAGGGAGAGAGGGACATAGCCCCGACCATAAGCTGCTTCGCATCTAAAAAAATATACTTTCTTAGCTTTTCTAATAAACAGTTTATGTAAATGCTGCAACCTGGGGTGGGCGCATTAAATGCACAATTGCCAAGTGTTCCTTAGATTATCACACAGTGAATTGAGCGTTCATATTGTTCGAAGGCAAGCGGTAGTTGTCCTGTAACGTATTGAAGAAAGACATTCTAATACAGAAGTAGTCCACATTCATCGATACCTTGGTTAAATCATTAGCCACGAGTTCCACAGTCACAAACAGGCTCCTGCAGTGCGCTGTTTACAAAGATGGGTTAAAACGACCCACCTGACAAATGGTTTCGTGCCTACGGCCCAAATTTTGGCAATCAGCAAGAAGTGATGGCGTTTGTTACACTTGATGCACGGGCAGGGATGCACTGTCAGATGCAGCGTCAGCGTAGCACAGCACACGCCATCAGCTCTCTTGCCCGCTAGCTAATGCCGAAAAGCAGCACTGCTAGACTTTGTAGGCAAGGCAGTCGCAGGGGCGGCCGCTCAACTTGTGCTAGAAAGCCCTTCTTGCACGCAGTCTACAAACGTGCTTAAAGGAGTCCTGAACCAATCCTCGGGCTTGGTGAAAAACACACTCCCAGGAAAGCACGCTCTGTTGTGAACAACTCAGATAAATTTTGCACTCGTGGGTGGCGGGAGGAGCTAGCAAGCGGAGCCTGACGTCATCTTTCTCTTGAACGCTCTCTTTTCAACGGGAAGCTTCTCCTCACTCCTTTCGGGCCGCGATATTTCATAAAATAGCAGACTCCCACACTCGGCTGCTATTGGCCAATAGCTGACATCAGTCAAGAAGGGTGGCTCGGTCAGTGCGCTTCTTCCTACGGTTACTCTGGATAATTATTGACGCGGTTTAATAAACAGGCTGAATTAACGAAGAAATTATGTTTACCACTGTCATCGCGTGATGCCCTTGATCTTGCGACTATAATTGCGTGAATGTCACTTAGTGGTGACGAGACCAGCCTCATTTAGCTGTACCAGAGATGTTTGATTGTGATGCCACTGCGAAGAACTTGTTTCGACTCGCAAACTGTGATACTTTTGTACTTTGATTCGCTGCAACCAAAAAAAAAACTAAAATATAACACTACACGAGGAGCATGTGTAACATGTCAATCTCTCGACGCAGGATGTGGTAAGACTAAAAAGTGGCTGTCATAATTTCATTTGGCGCTTCAGTGCGACGTTGTTAACTTGACGGAAGGCAGGGATCATCATTTTCCTAAATAAAGAAAATAATTACGTGATGTAAGCCCTCAATGTTATTGCAACTTTTTCGCATCACTTTCATGCACGAAACCGTAAAAGGACAGCTTTGAGCTATAGTGGCATGTTATTTACTGTTACTGTTAAAAACTGCTTGACTGCTAAAAATAAAAGCGTGTAAAACAACCATGCGATTCTGCCAGTGCACTGTCATTCTTGGCGACATAGCTTGACTGCCTGACCTTGGGAAGTGTCTGTGTTTCATAGCGAATTGAAGGAAAAAAAAAAGACCGCAGATTAGTGCGACCTTGCATAATGCACCCCAATTTACGATGAAGCTATTTATTTCCAGCAGTTACACTGTGATTTACAATCGCTGTACTCAAATCAGATACTTCAAAATGTTGCCCGTAAATGACAGATTAGTTTGAACACGTGCCCGGAATAACGCTTTCCAATACATCAGAAAATTTTTGCTTATGTAGTATTTCATGCACGCGCATTTTACATGGCGAGAACATTGGTCATAACGTGCCCCCACCCCCCGCCTCTTACCTACCGCGCTAGCTGTTTCAACCGGCAAAATTTCACGTCGGTTGCGTCGACATACTCCAAGGTTAGCGCCATATATTCCGCGTTGTTCATAACATACAATTATCATACTCCAGATAGCTTACGTACGTAATTTCCTACTAATACCGTAATTAGCCAACACACGTGTAACTTCGTATACGCATTACGCACAACCTGCCCCTAATATTAAACAACTATAAGCATGGTTTTTTTTTTCACCATGCACACCGGAGAAACCTACTGTGTACCTCATAAGACAAACACATAAAAAAAGAACAAAATAATGTTTAGTAACTATTTGCAGCGCTTTTAACCAGGCCAGAAAGTTAAATATTTTGTCGAGCATTGCACTTAACATGACCCCCATTTCCCCCAAATATAAACTTGGTCTAACGTACAGTTATGTTAGAACATTCGGAAGCGTAGGTGATAACGGCCGTACCGCACTTTCGAACAGTTGCTGAAGAAGGCTTTTTTTTTTTTTGCAAATGCGCTATTTATTCCACACGCATGTACCTTGGCGCACATGTTCGCCATAGCCTGCCCCTCAGTCTCGATTAATATCATCTCAGTGTCCTTTTTAGTTGTGCCAGGGAAGCGGGCTAAATTCGGCACCATATGTAAACACTCATGAAGCACCTTGAATATGTAATTGATTGCCCAAATAAAAGACCTGCCTTGTTTAGTTCCGTGAAGACAACGGGTGAACCTCGTATAATACTAAAAAACGAGGTTTCAAAATTGTTTGTAACGCTCTTTATTGAGCCAAAAAAGTTAGAGTTTCCCTACCCATTGAACTTAACATGGCCTCTCCTGCTACTAACTATCAAGTTTGTGTAACGCAAAAGTCACTCGGGACAATGAAAATCGTAGGTGTTCATTGGTGCGTGACACTTTCGAAAACTTAATTGAAATTTATTTGCAATGAGTGCGTTTCATCAACACGCATTTCAGCTCACGCTCAGATTTGCCATAGTGCTTCGCCAATTTTGGCTAAGTTTTATTTCCTGGCTAATATAGCTATGCCCTGTTAAGCCAGCCTAATTCGAGTGGGCTCGCCTGTTAAACGTTGCCAGGTTCAGTTTCGAGTGGTCGTCTATTCGGACCCAGAGACTCTTAGCACCGTCTGCCACGTCACAGTACCAACCGCCGCCTTGGTATGGTGCTTGTTCCGCAGCCAAGGGGGACTGAGAGCCACAAGGTTAATCGCAAGAATCATGAGAGAGGTAGTGGCCGAATACTGCGCCATGGAGGCCATTTTCTATTCTGGTGAGGGAGTGCTTTTGTTTAAGCTTATTGTGCCTTCCTAATTCGGTTGCACCTTCACTAGTGACCCCCCAGAATGTCGGCACTTTTTTGACGGTTTCATAAGGCATTCCAAGCTAGAAAGATATAGTGAACTGGACGGCGATTCGAACTTACGACCTTCATATTAGACGCCCAGTGTTCCTGCTCTGCTCCATGCCAAAACATCAGGGCTCTTTGAAAACAAGGAAATCAGGCCTTGCCGGCAATATTTTTGGTGGTGACGCTTATACAGCGCTTACTAATGATGACGTCATCTACTACAGAAGTCTTCCAGATAAGAAAGAATATGGGGTAGGATTTTAATTTATAAGGACATGGCGGGCAACAATCATGAATTCTACAGCATTATTCCGAATGTAGCAGTCATCGTATTAAAGCTAAATCGCCCATATCGATTAAAGGTATTAGAAGCGTACGCTCCAACCTCCAGTAACGATGACGAAGAAATGGAAGTTTTAAGAAGAAATTGAATTAGCAATGATAGAGGTGCAACCTCAGTATACTGTAGTCGCCGGCGACTTCAATGAAAAAGTGGGGGGAAATCAGGCTGGGGAACCAGATTTTGCCAAGTAAGGCATCGATCACCCGCCGTGGTTGATAAATGGCTATTAGCGCCGAGAGCGAACAAAAGCGGCGCTGCGAGCGCCTGCTCGCATGACGTCATGGCAAGGATTAGCGTTTGTCGTCTGCTACAGTTCGAGCTGCGTCCGGGCGCCTTCTGCAACGTTTCCGTTTGTTCGCTGTCGTACCCTATGCTGCTGCACTTATGACAGTCCTCACATATATATTTTGGCGATGTCTTGGTTCGTCAAAATTTATTGAAAGAGCTTATTTTCTAGACAACAATATATTTCTCAGAAGCAACGTTACGGTGCCGGCCAATAGAGGTCAGTCCTGAGCAGTGTGGGGTTTTCATGCGCAGTTCTACACTCTACAGCGGTAGCTGACGTGGATAATAAAAGTATTAATGCGAGAACATAGCATACAACAATCTATTTAAGTGACCCTACTTGTCGTAGTGCAACAATCATTTAAAAAACGCTGCCTATATAGGACTTCTACAACATTTATCTTGAATTAGCACAGCAAGCGGGGCGAGTTCGTAACTGAACATGTTCTTAGGGGTGGGCAGCGCTACCCATAATTTATCTTGATTTTAACCCACTAAATCTTCTTTGCTCACGATGAGCTGTTCATTGGCAACGTATTGAATTTTCTCATTTATTCACAGAAACGTTCAGCAGTAGCACGAGGACTAAACAACAGCATCAGTATAGATTCTATCAGTACCGTTTGCTTTTTGAACTGCTTCTCAATATTAAGCAAGCGCTTTCTTTTTTCTGTGCATCTGCACTGTTTGTTTTAGTGCGCATGTGTTTATCTAATATGTGATATATAGGACTTCTGGCCTTGCTGATGTACCATATATACTCTATATTGTCACGGTTGAGCTGATGAACACGACAACGATGAGGGCATGACTGAGTGCTCGAGCTAAGCGGAAGTCTGTGTGTGTGCGTGTGTTTTGCCGTGTAGCTTGAGGAGTACCAGCCAGCTACTGTCGAATAAATACTCCTCGTAACATCTTTTTTTTTTTTTTGTAATGTGCGGGGTACGCCTCATTACAACCCGGTCCTGGATCTTCGTAGCGAACACCACGTCTGTCCCGTCACGAAGCCAAAAGACAGCACGTTGTGTACGCAGTCCAGAGAAGCTCCATCAAGGGCCGCCCTTGCGCCTTGACCCTGACACACTCTGTGTTACGGACACCAATGATGTGGAAGATTGGCTCGCATTATACGAGCACGTAAGCGACCACAACAGGTGGGACCAGACAATGATGCTTGCGAACATAATTTTTTATCCAAGCACGCGTCTGGTTTAACACTCACGAAGAACTGACAAGTTGGGACGTCTGCGAGCAGAATATACGCGACCTGTTTGGCCGGTCAGTTGGATGACAACTGGCAGCGAGACAAGAACTCGCATCAAGAAAGCGCTTAGTCGTCCACGGAATCCGACGTAGCATATATTCAAGACGTGTTAGCTCGGTGCCACAATGCTGACAAAGACATGCCGGAGGCGGACAAGGTCAGCCATGTGCATTGCTGATGATGCCTTCAAGTTGCTCCAATGTAAGAACTGGTTAACGATTCATTCCATCATCAGTGAATGTCGACGGTTCGAACAGGCTAAAAGCAAGCGGATTACTCAGCGCTTTGACTGGCTCTCTAATACCGGTCAGACTTCCTTATGCGACGATCCGGTGACGCCACATCAGCTCTCAACTTCTGACAACCTGACAACCTGCACGACTGATGTCACGTGATTTCTTGCTCTACAACATCCTTAAGCATGTTGCGCCTCATCAGCTACTAAGACCGTGGTCGCTGCTTTTTGGTCTCGCGAGGTTGATAGCCTTGCCCAAACGTGTGCTACTCATCACATGCTTGCCACTTCGTATCATCTCCAGACAAACGGTCTTACCGAACGCCTCAACCATCCCTGTCAGACGTGCGCTCCGTGTATGTTACCGACGATCACTGTTATTGGGTCATCGTGACATCGGCCACCCATGAAATATCTCCGCTGACACCCAAGTCATCGACTGCTTCAACAGGAAGCGACATTGTGCATGTTTCCCACCTTAAAGTGTGCAACTGCGACTCGCCGTTTCAACCATAGCAAGCACCGGGACGGTGTCTTCATCCGCCGGGGGTTCTGTCACTGCGGAACGATGAAGACAACGATGAGGGCTTGAGTGAACGCTCGAGCTTGGTGGAAGCCTATGTTGTTGTGCTGTTTAGTTTGACGAGTACCATTCATTTACTGCGGATTAAATACTCCTCGTAACAGTAGTATTGATAAATGATATGTATCACTTCCAACAACATGTTCTTACTATGGGTAATTTTCCTCGAAGGCTGTGCTTACCTCTATGCTTTGTCTCCCGAGTGATGTTGCAATGCCCCCTCCCCCCCCCCCCCCCCCACTAGAGATAACGAAGTAGACTTCATACAGCTACCCGAACAGCCATCCGTTTTATTGTGTTCCATAAATCACAACATAAGGTGAAATGCTAACAAGAAATGCGTAATCGAGAATGCACAAAGATGACATTCGCTAATGGTATGCAGAAAAAAATACCTTGTCCAAACTCGAATCATATCAAGTTCACATACCCTCGCGAACGTGAAATCGCAAATGCGGACATTATATTTCTACCGCGACCATGCTTCGATTGATGTTATTGAACAAAGCTGCCAAGCGGAGAATGTTCGGTTAACTAGATGGGTAGATAAATGCTCTTGTACTATGTTTCATTTCTATACGAATATTCAGTGCAGAATTATAAGTAAATCCAAAATCTAAGAAAACGTAATTAGAAAGGCGCGGAACAAAAGCATCATCATCAGCCTATATTTATGTCCACTGCAGGACGAAGGCCTCTCCCTGCGATCTCCAATTACCCCTGTCTTGCGCCAGCTGCAAATTTCCTAACTTCATCACCCTACCTAGACTGCGCTTCCTTTCTCTTGGTATCCATTCTGTAACGCTAATGCTCCACCGGTTATCCATCCTACGCTTTACATGGCCTGCCCAGCTCCATTTTTTCCTCTTAATGTCAACTAGAATATCGGTTATTCCGGTTTGCTCTCTGATCCACACCAGTGGTAAGCTCCCAGTGAGGATTCGGTAATGCCTGCCGTATGCACTGCAGCCCAATTTTATTCTTCTATAAATTTTTCTCATGATCAGGGTCCTCTGTGCGTAACTGACCTAGATAAACGTACTCCTTTACAAACTCTAGAGGCTGACTGGCGATCCTGAATTATTGCTCCCTTGCCAGGCTATTGAACAACATCTTTGTCTTCTGCATCTTAATCTTCCCACCCACTCTTACACTTTCTCAGTTAAGGTAATCATTTGCTGTAATTCGTCCCCATTGTTGCTGAATAGGACAATGTCATCTGCAAACCGAAGGTTGCTGAGATATTCGCTGTTGATCCTTACAACATTTACCGCCACAAAACATTGTACCTGTATTACTTCACCGGTGAGTAATATATGTCCTCAAGCCACGGTAAGAAACCCTCGCCTCTATTTTACTGAAGGAAAAAAAGTATAGATAATGGGGGGGGAATGGGAATGGAAAAGCAGAATAATGGGAAACTCTCTTCAGGAATGGAATAGTATTTGCCCCACTTGTAACATCTCAGGAACCCCCATTCGAGAAATGTAATAATAATTGCCCCATAAGAAACCGCTAAAAACCTTGTAAGTATGGAATGTTCACTCCACTTTGAACACGTAAACACTGCTTCAGGAAATGAAGTAATATTCACTCCCATTGGAACTCACAAAAAATTCCGTAAGGAATGAAGTAATATTTACTCCTATTTGAACACCATAAGAACTCTTGTGAAATATGGAGTTAACTAAAACTCCCTATGAATGGAGTATAATATAGTGTCATTCGGAAATGCGCTAGGCGACGAGGCATTTACTCCCATGAGGGATTATTTCTGTTTAGTGTGGCGCATGGCAGTAGTCGATGCTTGTCACTCCGCAGAGAAGCGTGCCCGTGACATTGCAGGCCAAGCCCCGTCAAATTCTATTTTCTGAGTCTGATTATTATTCAGACCATGTAGGTGTAGCGCACTTGGCGGTGGCGTAAAGGAACGCACTGGAGGCAAAAGAGCACTTTTTTTTTTCTTTCGTGGAAGCGCCCCGTCCGTTAAGTTGTCAGTGGGTGAAATATGGTGCCTGGAAAATAAAAGCAAGTCCACGTATCAACATCTACTCCAACGCAACCGCTTGGCGGCGCTCGAGATCTCCCATCTTGATTCCTTGCCTGCGACAAAATGGTTAAAAAGGATTCTGTGGTTTTAAGCGCCGAAACCGATATATGGTCATGAGGCACGCCGTATAGTGAGGCACGCCGATATGATTGTAGGAGCGCTGGAATAATTTTCACCACGTGGGATTCAATAAGATGCATTTCGCGCCCCAATGAAATGCAGCCACTACGCCACCACGGTGGGTTCACGTATGGTTCACTACCCTACATGTCTTCACGCGATTCCACGTATTATTTTATGCTGGCGTAGTTGTTTAGAAACACAAGTGAATTGAATTGAAATTATTTTCATGTTGAATGGAAGAAAGCGCGAGCGCACAGGGACGTCATTTTTTTTTCATATTTCGTTCATATTTCATATTCAAGTGCCTAAAAAAACACTTTAAGAAATCAAATGCCTAAACCAGGATCCAGTTACGAGGCACGCCGTGAACAGGGGCTCCGGGTTAATTTTGACCACCTGAGGTTCTTTAACGTGCACCCAATGCACGGTACACGGGCACTTTTGCATTTAACTCCCATCAAAATGCGGCCGCCGCGGCCGAGGTTCCATACCCCGATCTCGTGCTTAGCAGCGAAAGACCTTAGCCGCTAAGCCACCCTGGCGTGTAGAAAACAAAAAGAAAAAAAAAACACTAGTGGGAAAGTTAAGGAGACGGACACAGTTTGGTGGGTATTCCTGAGTAGTCCGTATACAACTTCTCAGGTGGGACTTATGTCCTAAAATGAAGGTTTAAAGTTTTGCTCAAACAAGAAAATACTAATTTAGTAATAATTACTATCCAGATGTGTCTTAGTATGAGTAACTCGGGACGACCGCGAACAAGATGCCCTGGTGCTCATCTATGAGAGCTGTACAACTCTATTCTAAATGCTTCCTTGGATGTATCAGGTGCATTCTTACATAGTTATGGAGCTTTTACCACGTCCGCTGACAACTAGTCCACGTCTCAGAGAACATGCGAATAAAGAAAATTAATTATCCTTACGAACTAATGGAACACAAGTGGCAAAAACCTCATACTTACTCGGAAAAGACGAACAGCAGGGCGAGAAAAACAAAACATAGCATCTTGCACTTCATCTCACTGGCTGGCGAGCAGTATGAGAGGACAAATCTCTTGAGATTACCAGCAACCGGTGGTGCCACTGCAAGTAGCGGCTGCGTATTTATACTACTTTCAGACACTGCAATAAAAAAAATCTTTCTTGTGTTATGAGTTTCTTGTATTTAGGCAAAAATATTTGATGGCGACAAGTGATGGTAATTTATGCTAGCGAAAAGAGCGAAACATGAACGAGCACTTCTCGAGGAAGATGTATTCGAACACGTATTCTATGACGCTTGTGGCTTGTATTAACTACATATTTCTGCACACGCGTACCATTTCTCATGCAACAGTTCGAACGCCTTCGATTTCTTAGCGGCTCAGCGGCAAATGCGTTGTAACGAGCGCAGGCGGCTTCCTTGCTGTAAAGGTCGAAGGTGCTTCGAGCAACATTATTCTCACTCTGGAGGCTGACACGTGAACTATACGTCACAGCGGAAATTTCTCGCAGTCGCACCTTCGTGCGGGTGCAATTGCATTGTGGGAACGCCGGTTACCCGAAGTTTTCGGACTACTTGTGAATGGACAGCTTGAAATTTATAAGTTTTGTGGTTTTGGCATGAATATCGACAATATTCGGTTTTATATCAAAGGACAATGTTCTCGTTGAGGCTTATTTGATAGCGATATGAAATTTCATTATTCCAACTACCCTAGTTACACCGTGTGATTTTCTTAATGGTAACATATTTAAAAAGAGGTGGATTTATTCGTTGTGCTATTTTCGTTATCGCTCTTCGTTCTTTCAGCATTCTGCATAGCGGAAACTAGATGGTCGAGTAGCCATCGCTGTCCGTCCGATAATTAACAAAGATTCGTTATTTACTTTTTAATTAGTTATATCCGTTTTAATCAATTTAATTGCTATCCGTCAAAGCGTACTGATTGACTCTGTACGCGCAACTCTTATCATTCTATATCGCGAAGATCATGTCTGGGTGACCAACCGTCGCTTGCGGTACAAACGCCTAACGAAAGATTTGATGCCGAAAGCAGTGTTGCCATTTGAGCTATGTTGGCAATAGATTTAGCAACTTTCTTGTCTGTAGAGCGACAAATGTATCTATTTAGAAATAAACAACTTTTTTAGCGACGTGTGCGAACAATTCGCGCCTTTTTAGCGGCTTAGAAGTTAATCGGCTTCTGCTCTTCCACTGCATACGTTTCATTGGTCGACATTTGCAAATTTTATTATATGATTTAAAAACCATCAGGCTAATCATAAGGTAGATTGACTGCAGAAACGCCCATACGTATGAGTGGCTGGATTTATCTACGCGAGCTTGAACCCGCTGGTTCCGTATTGCATGGGTTCAGGACAAAGTAGAGCTGCGTAGAGCCTTCCGGTAGACGAAGGGGCGGGAGAGTAGTATTTCACCTGCGCATTTGTGGTCGTAGTGTTAACGTGCAACGATATGCATCTTCCAGAATTTCGCTATCCTTTCAGGAGCTCCGAGAACTAGAAATTTTCAAGGTTAACGTTGACCAAGTGCCTTTGCGTGCCTAGGAAAGTCTGATAGCTGGCGTTAGTTTCAATGGTGTGGTACTTGCAGCCTCACAGTCTGAGGGCAAAGGCCGAGTTTAAGCCGTCATCGTCCATTGGTATGTAAGTAAAAAAAAAAAATTGTCGCAGTTTCACCCGAAAGGCGAAGCATCAATTGCGATAGCAAATTATTAGTAGAGAGCTATACAAAGTAAGGATAGTAGTTTTATCAGCTGTATGAACTTGGACATGCAGCAGCATCAGCAACGCGCAGAACTGTTGTCGACGCCGTCGGCGTTTTGACCGCGTTCGCACCGAACGGGCGCGGCGTTGGTTACTGTTGCCGGTGCCTCAGGGGCGACTCGGAGGTTTTCGGCGAGATCAGACTGGAACACTCGTCGAGCTGCGTCGGAAATCTTACCCACCTTCTCGCCTCGCAAAGTTTTGTAGCGTTAGCTACACTGGCCTAGCCAAGCCCGTTTCGCGTGGCACATCAAGAGCCGTGCTGCGCATGCGCAAGGATCAGTGATGTCACACGGCTTGCGCACCGGAGCCACCGGAGCAGGCACCTCTCGCGCACTCCGCCGCCGCCGCGCGCGACTCACCGCCGCCGGTCTGCGCATTCCAGAGGAGTGACGTCGTAGCCATGGTAGACGCACTGGCGCCGGCGCGCGCTCGCTGTGGAGTCGCCGTCTGACACTGCGCTGGAGCCGCGGCGCTTCTGACTGGCGTTTGCCAGTGTGGTATAGCCACGGAGAAGGAGAGCGCAAATGCTGCTCAACAGCGCAGAAGAACGGAGAAGCTTGACTCATCGGATCCCGAAGTAGTTGCCTGGCAATTAGCGGTTGAGCGTAGGAGACAACCAGGAAAGCTAAGAATAACCAGCTGAACCTTTGCTAACGCTACGTATATCCTGGCATAGCCGAGCTAAGCCACTGCAACTTTTTATTGCGATAGCAATTATATGGACACTTCAACCGGATTTCTGCCGTCGGCGTCGCCGTCGCCGTCGCCGTGAGGTTCCGTATAGATAAAATCTTCGCCGCGCGCGCCGTATGCCCCAGAGGCAGCGTGCGGGGACGCGCGCTATCACGGAGAGCGAACCCACTCAATCTCCCACGCGCAAGCAAGAAAGCGGAAAGCCAGCGCCGGAGGGAGCGGGGGGGGGGGGGGGGGGGGGGGCACTTCTCTGCCAACAACCGCGCTCGTCGCTCGTCCGCACAGTCTCTTATCTCTCCCACGCGCAAGCAAGGAAGCGGGAAGCCAGCGCCGGAAGGAGCGGGGGGGGGGGGGGGGGGGGCGCACTTCTACGCTGCCAACAACCGCGCTCGTCGTTCGTTCGACCGCACCGTCTCTTATCTCCACACGGCTCTGACCTTTATGCGCATTCGCCGCTCAGTTTCCGTTGAAGCGATAGACCGCGCGTACCTTCGCCCCCTGCTGCGGCGTATATATCCGCTCGCTGCCAGCGTTTTGACGGTCGTTGTCTGCAGTCATTCAGTGTGATCTATTCATGTTTGTTTGTGCGCGCTCACACCACGCTTCTTCAATCAGTTAGTAATAGTCGGGCCACATTTTCCAACGCACGCTACACATGCAATGCTGCCCGGGTCGGCAGTGCAGCGCTACAAGTGTGTCCCTTCGCACGTGCTGCCCACGGGAAGCGCTTCTCATCAACACCACCGTTTCACACGCGCCTTCTCGTGGTCATCGAGTCTCTCTTCATGTCGGTCTACTTACGCCGCAGCACACCTGCTTACTTAATCAGCTCATGTTTACTACAATTCATATTGCTACCAAAGCCGCTCACCTTACTTCGTATGACATTGCTGTGTTGCTATCGCATTCATCGCTTCGCCCTTAGGGCGAAACTGTGACATTTTTATATAAATACGCATTCAGTGCCGCAGCTAAACGTCGCCTCCCCTCCCTCCCTCCCTCCCTCCCGTCCCCCCACGGCCTTTGGCGCGACGGAAAAAGTCGCGTTTGCTCTTTATATACGGTGATTGCAAAGGAGGAAAGAGACGCTTAATTCTGCGAGTGAAAGGGCGCGTCCCTCGCGCCCTTTCACTCGCACATACAGCGTCCGGAGCGCGGCGACGATATCATCGTCGTTGACGTCATACGGAACTTGACGGCGACGGCGACGACGATGGCAGAAATCCGCTTTGGAGTGTCCATATAATTGCTATCGCAATAAAAAAACTTGGACTACGCTTAAGCTTCTCCTCTAAGAGTGGAACGCGATAGCATTATTGGACGCCGTTTTCTGCGACATGGGGCCCGATCTAAACGAATTAACAGGTGAAGTCCCAATTTGACCGGCCTTAGGGAGGCTCCCTAACCTGCCTAGGATGCGAGTGCCATCTGGATATCATTTTTGCAAGTAATGTACCCGAACGCGCGGCTGTGGCTCTGGTAGAAATGCTGTAAAAGGGGTTTGTGTTGGAGTTTCCTCGTAGCAGAATTAGGTTTTCTCGTACATTCAAATTACAATCCGACGCCGATCGGTAAACAAACCGACGGCGATTCCGACGCCGAATGATAAAGTCGTACTTTACCATTTTCTGACGGATTTCACTGTGAGAAATTCAATTATTGTTCACCAAAACCTTGCGCCACGTGGAAGGCCTGCGCGGTCAGGGTGGTTGGGGATAATTTTCTCCGCCGACGCCAGGTTTTCTGCGACGCGGGGCCCTTAACGCTATCGCGATGGAAAGTAGTAGCCCACTACGGTACTGCTGGTAAATTTTCTGTTTATGTCGCATTCACATGCACCCAGACAAGCGTGAGGCATGTAAGTAGATGATTTACGCCATGACGGCCTATATTATATATAGTTCCGGAACGCCTACGTATACATAAAATTTCATCAAAAGTTTTAACAAGAGTAACCTATTTGGAGCCCAATTTAGCCGACATCTTGCGACTTTTTCGTCTCACTTTAGCGACGTGCTTAAAAAAAGAAAGTATGACAGCACTGCTAAGCAGGTCATCGTAGCCGCAGAGTTTCATGCTAGAGGGAACTGTGGCACTAGTGTTTACGGACGCTGAAAGCAGAGCGGCTCAGACAGCATCATGGGAATGATGGGCAGCACATCGATTTGCCTAAACTTCGTCCCTCTGACTTTAGAATGGCTTTGTAATTTGCAAAGCGATCATTTTTAAAAAGCATTATAAATAACTACATAAACATTATTAAAATTGTCTGAGGACAGGATTCGAACACAGGACCTCTAGAACAGAAGCACGAGATAGAAATCATTACGACACGGACCCATTTTTTTTAGTTATTGAACGACACGGACCCATGGACAAGCGGAACTGCTGCAATTAGCGGCGATTATGCGTGCTTGCAGAGTCCTATCACCTTCTACATTAAAAAAAGTATGCACTGCTTTGAAATTTAAGCCAACTGAGGCCGAGATAAAGCGTAATAAACGAAGCCACAAGGACGTCATGAGCCTAAAACACGACGATCAGACAAATCCATGTACTACCCATCAATCCCACGGTGGCTGAACGATGGCAGCGCCAGAGGCCCAGAGCTCCCTCTGTTAATTATTGTAAGAAACGTTATGTATGTACGTATGTATGCATGTATGTATGCATATACATAAATGCATATATATATATATAATATGTGTTTTTGGGGAAACAGATATTTCTCATCACGGCAAAACTCATCTCATTATGACTTCGATGCTAACACGATTAGGAATCGAGCAATGCCGCGACGCACCGCATTTCTGAAGTCAAGGTTGTTTAACATCCATAGCTGTCATTTCGAGAGTTTCATTGCTTTGGCTATATGCGACATAATCCGGTATCTTCCCACGTTGGTATGACACTCACTTGCCAAGTCATCCATGAGCATGGCGGCATGACGATGATTCTGTGACACGGTCACACTACTATGGAATCATGAGGAAGGAATGGCAAAGTATTTATGATGACAACGGCCTGGGGACGGTGAGACGACCACTCGTAAATGGGGACCCAAATTTATGAATATTTATGAATGGTCTAACAACGACACTGCAACGACGCCGACATGAGGACAGTAGGATGACCAGTGTCTGAGCCGATGACGAAGCTGGAATGACAATAATGACACGACGGCATAGCGAGGACGGTATGACAGCGTATGCATGAAAGGAACTGTTTGACGACGCTGCAATGGTGACAACGGCGTAACAATATCGTCCATATTCACGTTCAAATGACGTCACCAAAATTACAATAGATTGACAAAGAAGGGATGGCGTGGATGGATAGAAGAAGGCTGTATGGCGACGACGCATTGACGACAATTGGACGACTTTACTGAAGGGGTAACAATTGTAAAATGGCAGCGTCACAATACAAGTGCAAAGACAAGTGCTCCTGGTATGCTAAGTGGCACTTTCTGCTGCCCGAGAGTCACATCAAGAACAACACAGCGTTCCCATTCCTCTTTCCAGGACAGACGCTGGAAGGCAGCTTCGTCACCTGGCACGCAAGCTCTTTTTAACAGAGTGGAACACCCCAAATATAAGCCGCACCAGGCTACACGAACTGAACCCTTCGCTCCAACTCCGACCTCCACCCGGGATTCACCGACTAGAGGCATCGCTTCTATACCGGCTGTGGTTGGGAGTGGCTTTCACGAAGGCGTACTGTGCTTTGATTGGAATGACCGAAAGTGCTACGTGCGACGACTGCGGCAGCGAAGAGAACATAGAACATGTATTGTGTCACTGCGTTCGATTTCAGTCGGAAAGACAAACTTTATCGAACGCATTGCGATGACTTGACGATCGATCGTTGTCCGTGCAGGTGCTCCTTGAAGACCGTCCCCATCGCTCGTCAGCACACAAAGCTGTGAAGGCACTGTTGTCTTTCTTGAAGACGACTGGCCTATGTGAACGCCTTTGAATTGCTCAGGCTCTCCGCGTGCGTGCGCGAGCTCACCGTGTCCTTTCTTCCACCCCCCCCCTCCTCTCTCTATCTCATTTGCCGCTTCCGTTGTAGAGTTCCCCGCCTAATTTTTTACCTTCATAGATCTGGTTTGTCCATAAGTAACCAGTGCTCGTTTTGTAATGACCCAGAAACTATGGGCCAGTGCTTTCTTTCTTACCGCCGCTTCTCCTCTCTCCGCAGAATGTTCCTCGTATTTCCTACAAGTAAGCTGAGTTTCGCGCTTACTACACCAAACGTTTTGTCCTTTGGTGCGTCTCAATTAGGCACAAGCCATGGGTCAATGATCTCTGCTACCCACAAGATTATTGAAGCGTCAGGAAGGCTTCACTGCTAGGGTACCGACCATGGGACACTTCACTTTATTTTTTTTTCCTAAATTTATGAATATGCCCTCTCAAAATTACTGTTGGCATTGAGTTGACTATTGCTTTGTGTTAAATGTTTGTCTTTACCCCCCCCCCCCCTTTAGTATTTTGTTAGATGCACATTTCAAACAATCTAATGCGGCCAACCCCCCCCCCTGTGGGTACGAGCCATGTTTTGAGGCAACAACAACAACAACAAAAAGCCGTCCTTTCTTGTTACTGCCCCTGCTGACAAGTGCGTTTCGTTTGTCCCTCGAGTTTCCAGAGTTTCCAACGTCGCGACAATATATATTCGTGCCTGGCTGGCGTTGCTGTTGGTAAAAGGGGATTTACATGAATAGCATTCATTTGAGAGGATATAAGCAAGGCCGTCGAGATTATTCTAGCAACTTTATGATATTCAACTTTATAGAGCATTATGGCCAGTCGAGACGAGAGAAACGCTTTTCTTTCATTAATACTTTGCTCTTCGTTGACTGACTTATGTTTGACCATTCAGGTTTTCGAGGTGCCATAATAGCCATCATCAATGCCTATTCCTTAATAATGCTGTTTTCCAACCCCTCAAGTTTATGCATGGGTGGAAAAGGTTAAACAAGTGCTAAGGCACTCGACAACAGTTCGTGCTAGCAGGTTTCAATTCCACGAACATAAAATATTTCTTTCGTCATAGGGATGCCTCGTGCACTCTAATGCCGAAAGAAATACGAGGCGCATTTCTGGGGAAAAATTCCTTTGGGTTCGAAAGCAATCTTTATTTTCTTTTTTTCATATTTCAGCTCCATAGTCAGTAGAGATTTGACTTTGAGCTGATGATATGAATCGGAAAATTGGTAAAAATATCATTATAACCTCTGTCGATGTCAAATGCTCTGTATTTTTCAACAAAAAATAACTCTCAAACATATCGTTTCAATGCCGCTTCCTATGCTTAACGACAAAAAACGATGACTTCTCCTAGACCTGCGTCAGAACTGACGTCCTTCTCGCTGAGACATCTGCAGAGACGTGTCTGCGAATTTTATATCTGTTTTCGTTGGTAATAAATTTAAGATGCTTGATAAATTGAAATAAACATTAATAAATGTGGTGATACGTACATCTAGAAGCTCTAACAACCCGGAAACATGCTGCCTAAGACAAATGGGGTAGAAACCATGCGAAAAGCAGGACGAACGTAGGCACGATGTGCACAGCGCTGTGTCTGAAAAGCGTTCTGTCACCACAATATCCACCGAAGCTAGCGGCATCGCGCCGCTCTTTTCGGTGGATATTGAGCGTTCCTCAAGTTTCTCCACAGGCCAGTACTCAGTGAAAAACAAGTCGCAACATAGAACGCGTTAATCTCGAGCTGGTGCCCTTTGTCATTGCTGTCACAACTTCTCTCGTGGTGTCTAGCTAGTCACACTTAACCATTTCAGTGTCGCTGACGCACTGGTACGTTCTCGGCTTCTGTCCCGCCCACTGATCTCTACTATAGGGGGCTGGAAAGCGCATGGAGTGCCCTCCACTGAAGTCAGCCTTATCCCGGAAGTTGGCACTTCGCGACTTTGCAGCGGCACACGGCGTGCACGCGAGTTCGGCATTCCTTCTTCTCTGCCCCTAAGATATCTGCCTGTTGTACCGTAAACCACCGAAGCACGCCGGAGAAGTCTTTTGGGAAGATTTCGAGAATTTTTCATCACAGCGCTAACAGCGTCGCTAACATCAGTGGCACGTACGGGAAATACTTGAGAGTGAGAAAACGCTCTATGTAAGAAAAAAAGTATCGCGTGCGGGTTCAGATTATCACAAAAGGTCTTACGGAACTCATAGAGACAACAACACTCCTTAAAACGTATAAAACCACGAATAAATATTGTTACGGTCGCAATATTATACGGCCGCACGCACTAGTAAGTGCAGCATACGCCCTGCTTCCGGTACAAGCCGCCGCACGACTACGCACTACCGCATAACAAAAAAGAAACCGTTGTGTTCGTTTTACCACGAAGTTGTTTATGGCTATAGGGTTCTATGCATTTTTCGTGTCCGTCAACAGATCTGCGTGTGCAAAAACGCAGCTCCGGAGTTTGATGCAAAATCGCTTCATTAAATTCCAAGCTTATACGTCTCATCACTTGGATATGTATTTTCAGTAGATTAGTTATCAATAGGCACCATGTTCAAAATCGGTAGACTCTCAGGTAGATAATAAGGGTTTCTCAAAGGTTTCTTGTTGTGCGACCAGCGTCGGCCATGTGTACGCTCGCACCGGCCTATCGTTGTAGTCGTTCCAAGGCTTGCGTGCCAGTTTCCTTCTGCTCTCCCGGCGTGGCAGTCCCGTCGCGCGTCTCTAGTTTAATCCGGCTCCCCGAGGTGACGGTGACAAGAACATTTATTGGTCCTGAGAAACTGGCCAGGGGGAGCCGAAGGCTCCCTCAGGTCAAGTCGGTGGCTCCGCCCACGATGGCACCGGGAGGCCGAATGCCATTGCCATGTCGTGGGCCCTCTGGACTGCCTGGAGCTGGATGTGGTGGTGGTCGCTTCTTAGGAACTCCTCCCACTGTTCCTTTGTGGCGAGTATGTGGCATGAATCGGCTCCGCATTTGGGGCATGACTGCGGGAAGTGTGGGTCTATCCTGTTAAGGAACCAAGGAGTGGAGTACGTGCTGGTTTGTAGCATTCTGAGCGTGCTATAGCTTGTGGTTTATGTAGTTTTCGGTGAGGAGGAGAGAACCACCTGCTTTCCAAGCGGTAGTGTGAGATGATTTCGTGGTAGGTGCACAATAGGTCTTTCTGGGTGCAAGCCTCGTTACGAGGATGGCCGTTGACGGCTGCGCGGGTCGTGAAATCGCGCGCCAGCCGGTAATTTTTCACGCGAATGTACGCCACCGATGAAGACCGCCGAGCAAAATAAAAGTGTGTGCGCGTGTCTTTCTTGGGGATGACCGCTGTCGCAGCTGAATTGAAATGAAATTTTCTCAGACCTGTTATCTAAATGCTGTGTCACCTCTATGTCGTGCGCTAAACTGCTTCGCTGGTAATCCACCTTCACAGTGGTGGAATGGCGCGTGATTTTTTAATTAAATTCCAGAGAAAAAAATCCCGCGCCATTTGGGACAAAATATCAGGAAATATGACACCGATCTGGTGTCATATTAGACATTCAGCGCTCATTCCCGACAATCGTGCTTTTGTTGTCGCGTTGTCAAATGCACTGAAGGTTCTTCTTCATTTGTCCGCTCAGACAAATTTACGGGGTTCATTTTATGGAAACTTGCCGTATTTTATGAAAATAATGAAATTTCACTGCGTGTCCGCAACTGTTGCCTGTCCACTGGTGCCGAGCACGGCCGTCACACTTCCTATCTCCTCAAAGTGGAACACACCCATAACACAACACACGAGAGGGCAATGGGAGGCAGCGTTACTCGACGGGCCAGCTCAATCTGGTCAACCGAGCGAGAAGGGCAGCTAAGGCAACTGGACTCCTGGCGCGGTATTCTGTAAGAGTCTACCTAGTGGACTGTCCGTTTCGCCATTTCGGCGACCGTTGACTCGCTGCTGCTTGACGTGCAGGAAGGTGCCAGCCAGTCTCCTTCCTGCACATCAAGCAGCAGCGAATCAGCGGTCGCCGAAATGGACAGTCCACTAGGTAGACTCTTACAGAATACCGCCCCTGGACTGAGGGGATCACACACTGCAGAGGGGGGGGGGGGGGGGGGGGGGGAGCTACCTACGCTGGTGTGCGCTGTCCAATGGCATGGTAGAGCGCCTTCACCGCCAGCTAAAAGTCTCGCTCACAGCATCCCGGACACTGGTACCATAGACGTAGCGTCTACCACTCGTGCTCCTTACCATACGCATTGCGATACGGACTGACGCCTCCTGCTCCTCGGCAGAGCTCGTGTTCGGGACTACATTGAGGCTACCTGGGCCATTCTAAGTGCAGAGCACTTCAGAGGCCCCGGCTGTCGGCGTCTAATGTGTCATGTCGTCACGTTCTGAAAACACAAGCGCAAAACAGGGCCAAAACATGCCAATACCAGGGCGAAACCGGGAAAATGTTTAACTATCTAGATTCAGAATTGAAGCGTTCTCAATCAGTTGAAGAAGAAGAAAGACAGAATTTGTAGTAAAGGGGTCAGGTGGCGGAGGAGAATAAAGAAGTTAGTAATGGCGACGGAAGAGTACTTTGTCTGTTTATTATGTGTGGGCTTGTTACATAATTTGGCGCAGCCGACGACAAGAACCAACATGTGGGTGACCTTCTTTTTGGAGAACTGCAGTAACTCTGTGGTATTCAAGAAATATCAAGTCGAGCAGGAAGCCGCCACTCACCATCGCAAACACGTCACTACAGGCGAGCTTAAGAATGAAGCCTAAGTGTCTTAAGAGGAACTTTTGGAGCAACATTCAGTGAAAGTAAATATACCGCTTCGTCTGTTCAAACAGCTGGTGTTGACAACGATAGAAAGAACTTTCATGTTTCGACAAACTTCACTGACGAGCTACCGACAGTTCTTCGAGCCATATTAATTCAACAACAGCAAATTTAGCAGCAAAGCTCTATGATTGAGATTCTGGCTTCTGCTTTAACAAAGCGGGCAAACCACCACGTTCGACGGCTCATCCGACGGTACAGAAGGGTGGATAACTTTCTATGAACAAGGTGCGAAAAACAATGGATGGCTGTCTGATGAAGACCTATAGGGATCAACATACGACCGTTCTTTAGTGGGATAACAAGAAAGTAGCAAGAGTGGCGACTTTCGCAACGAGAGCCTGAACCTTGGTTTAAATGGAAGGAGAGTTTCCTTCTGACTTCAGCAAGAATCCGGTTGACTGGTGTTATGAGGCACTGTTCTACCGTTTTAAGTCCAGCACGCCACTCGAGTATTTTCTGGAGAAACAGCGACTTCCTCGCCTCGCCGAACCTGGACTGTTGCTGTCATCACTTCTTGCGCTTATCATCCACGGTTTAACTAGAGATTTGCAACGACAGGTTCTAGCAAAAGGCCCGAAAACGCTCGAAGCGCTCTTGGAGCTGTTAAAACTATTTCCGCACGGCTGGACTGAGCGAAGCTACAAGGCTAGACAAGACTTCTCAATAAACTTGTGTCACCAAGTTTATTGCACAAACATTCCATACCAATCTAACCTGGCAACAGCACTAGAATCTATACAGAATCAGCGCAGCAAGGTTCATTCACTCCGACTACACTTACCACACTAGCGTCACTAAACTTATGTCATCTCTGAACCTTCCAACCCTTGAGCACCGCCGCAAAACAGCAAGGCTATGTCTCTTTTACAAGTTTTATCACTCGTTGCCTCACCAGACCGGCATCATACCTGCGCATCGAACTTCATCCCGTCATAGCCATTCAAAGGCTGTTTATACCCCCCCCCCCCCCCCCCAGCTCGCACCAGCCGCTCATCTTAACTCTTTCTTCGTACAGACAGCGAAAGACTGGAATCATCTACCTGCCGAAGCGGTGCACCAATCCAATCATTCATCGTTCAAGGCATTCATCGAAAATGTAACCCACTAGATATGCCCACCCCTCATGTAAAACCCCGAAAGGGGTATTTGAGGTACTAATAATAATAATAATAAATAAATAAACTCGAAGTGAACGGTGATACAACGCGAGCTCTTGTATATAGTGGAGCTTCGGTTTCAATTAAAAAAGAAGCAGAGCCAAAGCAGAGAAGGTATTGTCAGTTAGAAGTGGCGGTGAAGAAAACAGTCGCAAAACTGTGAATGACGAAATGGACTTTATTGGGAGAACCTGTGCCCACAAAAGCAAGTTGCACTCGAAGCACAACGATAGTGGCGAACACAATTGGAGACCGCCGAAATCAGGTCAGCGGCGAAACGCGTCGGCTTTTATACATGAGCCATCGAAGGTTCCAGAGTAATCCATGGTGCCCACGTGTCTTCCAGAAAGTACTAGACAATTCGCGTCGCTCATACAATCAGATTACATAAGCGTCGGTGACAACAGACAACGGACAGAAGCATCGATAACGTTCGAGAAACTTCTGATACATGCAGGCGCGTCCTGTGCCTACCGATAACGTTTAACATTTGTCAGCCGGTGAAAAGCGGTCACCGGTGAAAGATAAACGTGTACACGTGTCAATACCCTACCCTTACAAAAAACATCGTCCCGATGCTACACACAAACACGAAAGCGAAAACAAAACCACGCATAATAAAGAAAAAAAGAAGAAAACAACAACAAAGCAACCAATCACCTCAGTTTGTCAGCGGGCGTAGAAAGGCTTAAGACGCACCACGTGGATGACTTCAGGTCGTGCGTGGTGCCGCTGTGATTGCGAAATGCAGTCTGGCACGAGCTCATAGTCCAGCGCGCCATTACGTCGGATGATCTTATATGGCCGCTATGTACTCGTCAGCGTATCGGAGTCCAGACCCAAACACGGTCGCCGGGCTGGTACTCGACGTAGCGTCGTCGAAGATTGTAGTGCCTGCTGTCGGTCTTCCGATTCTTCTTAATGCGCAGGCGGGCGAGCTATCGACCTTCTTCGGCACGCTGCAAGTAGGTGGCAACGTCGAGATTGTCTTCGTCGACACCTGCTTTGCTGCTGTCTTTCACACGTTTCCTGACGCCACCGTCTTCAAGCGGGAACAGCGCAATGACTTATGTTTAGACCCCCTGTTCGCCGATTCCTGCAGTCCCAAGACCAGTGGTCGCTTTTGCCTTCGCGATGGACTGTTATACAAGACAAATTATTCAGCAAGTGGCGCGCGGTATTTACTTGTTGTTCCCCAAAGCCTGCAAGGTGACATTCTCCGTATAAGCATGACGATCCGACGTCAGGCCATCTTGGATTCATTCGCACCTTACATCGAATACAGGAGCGGTTTTACTGGCCTAAGATGCGACATTCCACTAAACAATACGTGTCGAGTTGCGACAAGTGCCAGCGTCACAAGTGACCTACAAGCGCTCCGCAAGGCCTTCTTCATCCTGTAGCGCCGCCTCCTACACCTTTCGAGATAGTTGGTATCGACCTGCTAGGAACGTTTCCACGATCTTCGAACAACAACCGCTGGGTCATCGTCTGTGTCGATCTACGAACTAGACACGCGACACGAACTAGACACGCGAAAACCGCTGCGATATCTTCCTCCGCAGCTACTTGGGTCGCTGCCTTCTTGTTACGCTACGTAATTCTTCGTCGAGGTCCCCCTCGCGTAATCATCAGCGACCGTGGTCGCCAATTCATCGCTGACGTCGTGAAAGAATTGCTTAGAATCTGCACTTCGCAGTTCCGCCACTCAACACCATATCATCCCCAGAAAAATGGCCTTGTCGAACGTACCAACCGCACCCTGACCAACATGCTGGCTATGTATGTATCATCCAATCACAGGAACTGGGATATAACATCTTACCGTTTATTACCTATGCATACAATACAGCGAAGCACGAAACTACGGATTTCACACCTTTCTACCTGCTCTACGCTCGGGCACCGCGCAGCTGTCTCGATACCATTTTCCATACGGAGGACTCAGCTGCCGAAACTTTGTGCCGTGCTGACGAAGCCCGACAAATTGCTCGTCTGCGTACACTGGCATCGCAAGATCGCTCCAAGGAGCGGTATGACCGCCGCCGCAAGTCAATTTCATTTGAAAAAGGTGACTTGGTGTGGCTGTGGACCCCTCAGCGCAGACGTGGGTTATGCCAAAAGCTTCTGGCTCAGTATATCGGGTCCCTTCACAGTCGTTGACCTCATTAGTGATTTAACATATGCGGTCGCCCGTGTTAGGTCACCAAAACGCCGCTCCAGCGCTGCTCAACTTACGCATGTTGCGCGCCTCAAGCGATATCACTCTATCACTTAGCCCTAACTCCCATGGTGGGCTTCGTCTGCGAAACGGGGAATGTAACGCCTTGGTTGAGGCGAAAGAAAGAAGAAAAGGACGACGGATCTTGTGGTGCTGAGCGCAGAACAGAACCGGTGCTGGACTGTTTTTCCTCGACCCTCATTCATCATCTGTAAATAAACACGCCTCATCCGTAACAATATATATATATATATATATATATATATATATATATATATATATATTGACGCGAAATAAGTTGGCGCGTGGTGACACTGGCCCCTTGAGGCGAAAACGACGAAGTTCGTGGTTGCGCACGCGCTCTCCGAGGTCCAGCCATTATTAAAGGCTGACGTGTATTTTGCCTATCAGTTGCTGGTGAACTATTCTAGCTGTACTAGCTGGGTGACATTTCTGGTGGAGGTGCGGGGTACGGTCGATGTTAAGATCTCCGGAGCGTACCCCAGACCTAAGCTCGGCGAGTAGTTCGGACGAGCTTATTCCTGTGCACGTACGTACCAGCCGGCGTCTCCAGGGACTCCAGCCACAGCACGGTCTGCTACCCCAACGAAGTAGAATGACGAACCAACCACCTCCTGCCGCTACTGCAGCATCGCACGTGGTCGTCAATCAGATCCGGACGCCGAATCATTTCCACGGGAGTGCTTCAGAGGACGCCGACGACTGGCTTGACCATTTTGACCGGGTCGCCAACGTCAACGACTGGACCCACGAGCGTAAGCTTCGCTACGTGTACTTCGCTCTTGAAGATTCCGCTAAAATATGGTTTGAGAACCACGAGGCGACACTTACGTCATGGGAAGAATTTCGTCGGCAGTTCCTCAATGCCTTCGCCAGGGCGGACAGGAAGGAGAGGGCGGAGTTAGCAATGGAGTCGAGAATTCGAGGCCCGAATGAGCGAGTGACGGCGTACGTAGAAGACATGAATCGGCTCTTCAGACGTGCGGACCCCTCTATGACTGAAGCAAAGAAGGTGCGCCACCTAATGCGCGGCGTCAAAGAGGAAATCTTTGCTGGCCTCATTCGAAATCCGCCGACGACAGTGGCAGAGTTCCACAACGAAGCCACCACCATGGAAAAGGCCCTTCAACAGCGGGCCAGGCAATACAACCGCGACGCCGTGATTTCAAGGGAGCTCTCTGCTATTACCCTCGGCAACGACGTCGGCGCCTTGCGAGAACTCATCAGGGCTGTCATCAAGGAGGAACTGCAGAAGATGCAGACGACCGCTGCATCTGTGGGACAACTTTCCATTGCGGAAATGGTGCGCGCCGAGGTCCGACAGGCCGTCCATGTTCCTGAACAGTACGAGGCACCACAGCAGAGACCGCGTCCTGAAATGAGTTACGCAGAAGCAGTACGCCGTCCACCACCCTCAAGCGCGTATAGCATGGTACACCCCGCTCAGCAATTGGACGTTAGCTTCAGGCCTCGCAGCACACCGCACATCGCTGAAGCAAGAACTAGGAAGAGCAACCGCAGACTACAAGCCCCTTTGTTACCATTGTGGCGAGGCCGGGCACATCTACAGAATGTGTCCTTATCGTCATGTGGGGCTCCGAGGATTCGCACCAAATGCACCTCGTCCACGACCTGGTGAGCGGCCGCCGGAAAT
Organism: Dermacentor silvarum; assembly: GCF_013339745.2. Classification (NCBI taxonomy): domain Eukaryota; kingdom Metazoa; phylum Arthropoda; class Arachnida; order Ixodida; family Ixodidae; genus Dermacentor; species Dermacentor silvarum. The sequence continues at coordinate 141,743,579 of NC_051161.1, read as the reverse complement.
AGAGAGTTTCGTCGCGAATCGTCGCAATGGTGATCAACGATAGCACGAGTCCCGTTCGTCGTCTCCTGCTCGTTACAGGTCACCATCACTAAGCCAAGCCTTCTCTCGCGGCGCTCTCAGACACCGCTCGCCAAGCCCGGCGGCTCGGGAAAACTGAGTTCAGCGACCTCCGGAGGTGAGGCCGCTGACGTCGACTGTGCGCAAGATCCTCCACTACGACGACAACGACGAAAACAGAACGACGCAGACGTACAGACGCAGTCAAACACCGTACGAGAGGTAATAACGTCGAACATTCCCGTCACGGTAGACGACGAAGACATAACAGCATTAATCGACACTGGAGCGGACACCTCAGTTATGAGCATGGACCTTGCCTTCAAGCTGAAGAAACTTTCTACCGAGTGGACTGGGTCGCAGATTCGCACTGCAGGAGGCCATCTGCTAACCCCGGTAGGAAGATGCACAGCGCGAGTGGGCATTCGTGGGTTTACGTACCTCGGAGATTTCATTATCCTCCCAAACTGTTCGAGGGACGTAATTCTGGGAATGGACTTTCTGCAGGCTAATGGAGCCGTGATAAACCTACAAAAGTCACTGGTAACGTTTTCAACGGCGCAGGCCTTAGCAGGGAGCAGCACTGATGACACGTATGTCAACGCCTTGAGGATTGCCGACGAGAACATCACGGTGCCGCCAAGGAGCAGCGTATTGACCCTCGTAACCTGCGACGCATTCGACGACTATAAGGGTGTTGCCGAGGCAAATATCCCGCTGTTGCTCGAAAGACACATCTGCATCGCCCGGGGCCTTGTTCGAACACAGAATAAGTGCTCGCAGGTTTTGCTGACCAACTTCAGCCATGAGTATCAGCACGTCCCTCAAGGTACAGCTGTGGCCTTTCTGAACGGCATTGCTGACTTCTCCGACGTCGGCACGTTACAAGTGACTTCACCGGATGCAACAACTCACGCCCTGAGTACCCGCGTCCACATTAATGCTGACTTAGCAGATGTACAGAAGGATCAGCTACTGGGCCTAGTGACAGAATTCTCTGGCTGTTCTTCCACATAATCTAGAGTCCAGCGCACCTCCATTACGCAACACCGGATAGTTACAGAGGAGTCGGCGCGGCCTGTTCGTCAGCACCCGTACCGCGTGTCACCTATGAAGCGGGAGGCGATTAAGCGTCAAGTTGAAGAAATGCTCAATGATGACGTCATCCAGCCGTCGACAAGTCCGTGGGCGTCCCCTGTCGTGCTAGTAAAACAAAAAGACAACACGCTCCGCTTCTGCGTTGACTACAGACGGCTTAACCGAGTCACCAAACGCGACGTTTACCCCCTGCCACGGATCGATGACGCTTTGGACCGTCTGCGTCATGCTGAGTTCTTTACTTCGTTAGACCTAAAGTCAGGGTACTGGCAAATCGAAGTGGACGAGCGTGACCGTGAAAAAAACCGCCTTTGTGACTCCCGACGGGCTATACGAATTTGAAGTCCTGCCTTTCGGTCTCTGTTCCGCTCCTGCTACGTTTCAATGAATGATGGACACTGTACTCGTTGGACTAAAGTGGCAGACGTGTCTAGTGTACCTTGACGACGTTGTTGTGTTTTCCAGCACGTTCGATGAGCATCTCACCCGACTACAAAGTGTCCTTACCGCAATACGCAAGGCAAACCTCACCATCAAGCCTGAAAAATGTTACTTAGGTTTCCGGGAACTCAAGTTTTTAGGCCACGTGGTCAGCTCCTAAGTAGTACGACCAGACCCAGAAAAGCTCGCTGCCGTTGCCGAGTTTCCTCACCCTAAAGACAAGAAGTCTGTTCAGCGGTTCCTGGGCCTCTGCGCTTACTACCGCCGTTTCGTTGAAGGCTTCTCGAGGATTGCTGAACCTCTCACGAGACTGACGCGACAAGATGTGCCCTTTGCGTGGACGGAAGACCAAGAGCAGGCCTTCACCGAATGGCGCAAACGCCTTCAATCCGCTCCAGTGCTGGCGCATTTTGATTGCAGCGCGGCAACTGAAATTCGCACAGACGCAAGCAACGTAGGACTCGGGGCTATTCTGGTACAATGGCAAGACGGCGCAGAACGTGTAATTGCGTACGCGAGCCGTAGTCTCACAAAAGCAGAAGCTAATTATTCAACCACCGAAAAAGAATGTTTAGCAGTCGTGTGGGCCATCAGCAAGTTCCGACCTTACTTGTACGGCCGGCCATTTCGAGCGATCAGTGACCACCATTCGCTCTGCTGGCTTGCCAATCTACGAGACCCGTCAGGTCGCCTCACTCGTTGGAGCCTCCGCCTCCAGGAATACGACATGACTGTTGTCTACAGATCGGGCCGTAAGCATAGCGACGCTGACTGCTTGTCACGTTCTCCTATTCCCTTGACATCCTCCGACTTGGAGCTATATTTGCCGTTTCTTGGTGTCGTCGACGTGGTGCGCATGGCTGACTACCAACGTGCAGACTCTGAACTGCTTCCAGTCATCCGATATCTCGAGGGAGCTGACGTTGTTGTCCCACGCCCACTTTCACGAGGATTGACATCGTACTGCCTGCGGAACGATGTCCTGTACAAGAAAAAATTTCGAGAACAGCCAAGAAACGTTCCTTCTCGTCGTTCCGACGGCGCTGCGCGAGGAAGTTTTACAGGCGTGTCACGACGATCCCTGTGCCGGCCACTTAGGCTTCGCGAGGACATTAGCGCGCATACGGCAGAAATACTATTGGCCACACCTATTTTCGTCGGTTCAGCGCTATGTGCGAACGTGCCGTGACTGTCAGAGGCGTAAAGTCCCACCCGTCATGCCTGCCGGCCTCCTTCAGCCTTTGGATCCGCCTCCGGCGCCGTTCCAGCAAGTGGGAATGGATCTTCTTGGTCCGTTCCCCACGTCTTCCTTGCAAAACAAGTGGATAATCGTGGCAACCGATTATTTAACTCGCTATGCGGAGACAAAAGCTGTGCCGCAGGGAACTGATGATGATGATGATGATGCCTCAATACTTGGCACAACCCACTGAGGGGGATAGGCCACGAACCGGGTGGTATTATGATAGAAATTTGAAATAAATTAATTTATAAATACATAAGTATAAGAATAAAAATAAATGACTAATGCTGCTGAAGTCGCCAGCTTCTTCGTCCACAACATCGTGCTTCGTCACGGTGCACCCGCTGTGCTCATTACTGATCGCGGTGCAGCGTTTACAGCGGAGTTGTTGCAACAAGTCGTCACGCTGACGCACACTGACCACCGAAGGACCACAGCCTATCATCCCCAGACTTACGGCTTAACAGAGCGCCTGAACAGAACATTGGCCGACATGCTATCCATGTACATTGATGTGGAACACAAGACATGGGATGAAATTTTGCCATACGTGACGTTTGCTTACAATACCGCTGTGCAGGAGACCACCGAGTTTACACCATTCGAGCACGTTTACGGACGTCGCGTTACAACCCCCTTAGACGCCATGCTCCCGGTAGACCAAGGAACCACAAGGAATGACACCACACAAGGAATGACACCAGGCTCGCCAGCTTGCTCGGAATCACATCCGCACCCAGCAGAATATCGACGCCTGCCGTTACAACCGGACCCGACGGAACGTCCAGTACTCACCAGGCGACCGCGTGTGGGTGTGGACATCTATCCGACACCGTGGGCTCTCGGAGAAATTGTTGCGCCGCTATTTCGGCCCCTACGAAGTTGTACGCCGCCTCAGAGATGTGAACTATGAGGTGGCGCCTCAAAGCTCTGATCCTAGTTCGAACCGACGCCGTCCCCGTGCTGAAGTCGTTCATGTAGTACTGATGAAGCCGTACTACGCACGCGAGGGATAAGCAACCCTCAAAAACCGCTTCAGCACTGTGTACATTCCTGTATGTTTTTTGTTTCTTTCCATGTTGGCACTCTCGCCCATATTGCTCGCCCCATGCCCTTGAAGCGACCGGGTCGGTCGCTTTTGAGAGGGGAGCAATGACGCGAAATAAGTTGGCGCGTGGTGACACTGGCCCCTTGAGGCGAAAACGACGAAGTTCGTAGTTGCGCGCGCGCTCTCCGAGGTCCAGCCATTATTAAAGGCTGACGTGTTTTTTGCCTATCTGTTGCTGGTGAACTATTCTAGCTGTACTAGCTGGGTGACAATATATATATATTGAAAGGGGGATTTATTGAGACTCGTCCGAGGGATCGCAAGTAGCTTTGTAGGCACAGTCCTAGCTGTTGGCATCCGTAGCTCGAGCTCAGGTCTCGCGCCGAAGCGATGGCAATGCCCACGGCGCCTACATGCATATTCCCCACTACAATTGCCCCCGCTGCAAAGGTGAGCCATCCTGGCGACCTAAGGTGATGACACGATGAGGGGGTCGTGGTACGGCTTCAGGCGGCTGATGTGAACCGTCTCGCGGCCGCGGCGGCGCTTGTCCGAAGACGGTGTCACCGGTTCGACCACGTAGTTGACAGGCGATGTACATTCGACGATCCGGTACGGACCCTGATATTTTGGAGCAAGCTTTGGGCTAAGGCTTGGAGATTGGAATGGCAGCCGAAGCCAAACGTGAGAATCCACGGCGAAGGACTGTGTTGGCTGATCGTGGTCGCGGCGATCTTTTTGGGTGCCTTGGGTATCCGATGTGAATGAGCGAGCCAGTTGACGGCATTCTTCAGCATGTCGAGCAACTTCTGAAAGCGGGGTGAATTCAGAGGCGTCCGGGTGATACGGAAGTACGGTGTCAAGGGTAGAGGATGATTCACGTCCATAAAGAAGAAAAAATGGTGAGAAGCCTGTGGTAGCCTGAGTGGCGGTATTGTACGCGTAAGTCACAAAAGGGAGGACGTCGTCCCAATTGGAATGATCCGACGCAACGTACATTGTGAGCATGTCACCAAGAGTGCGGTTGAACCGTTCCGTTAGACCGTTAGTCTGTGGGTGATACGTCGTAGTGGTGCGGTGAATAGTGCGGCACGCTGCCAGTAGCTCATTAATAACGTCCGACAAGAAGACGCGGCCTCGGTCGCTGAGCAGCTCTCGCGGTGCGCCGTGCCATAAAATGAAATGCCGTAAGAGGAACGCTGCGACATCGCGAGCAGCAGCCGAAGCAAGAGCAGCAGTTTCGGCGTATCTTGTTAGGTGGTCTACTGCGACAATTATCCAACGATTGCCGTGAGCAGTGCATGGAAGGGGCCCATAAAGGTCAATCCCGACTCGGTCAAAAGGACGTGCAGGACACGGTAAAGGTTGCAGTGGGCCTGTCGTATGAGGAGTTGTCTTGCGTCGCTGACAGGCTGCACATGACCGAATGTATTTGCGCACATAAGAATACATGCCTCTCCAGTAGTACCGCTGGCGGAGCCGCTCGTACGTTTTCAGGACGCCAGAATGTGCTTGTTGTGGGTCGGCGTGGAAATTAGTGCTTATGTCGGAACGCAAATGGCGAGGGATGACGAGCAGCCATTTGCGACCGTCTGGCTGATAGTTCCGGCGGTACAAGATGGCGTTCCGCAGCACAAAATGGGTGGCTTGGCGGCGAAGGGCTCGAGGGCATGTATCCGTTGAAGTAGTAGTTAGAATGTCAATGAGAGACGCAATCCACGGATCCTTTCTCTGTTCAGAAGGCATGTCAGAAACAGTAAGCGCAGCAACCGGGCAGTCCGTGGATGCGGGTTGCGTGTCGTCGGATCGCACGGGTGACCAGGAGAGGGCATCCGCGTCAGAATGTTGACGCCCGGAGCGATAGATGACGCGAATGTCAAATTCCTGGAGTCAAAGAGCCCAACGTCCATAACGCCCCGACGGGTCTTTCAGTGACGCAAGCCAGCACAGCGCGTGGTGGTCTGTCACAACGTCAAAGGGATGGCCATACAAGTAAGGGCGAAATTTGCTTAAAGCCCAAACTATAGCCAAACACTCTTTTTCTGTTACAGAGTAATTGGTTTCTGCCTTTGTGAGGGCACGACTAGCGTAGGCAACCACATATTCCGGGAAGCCAGGCTTGCGTTGCGCAAGGACGGCTCCAAGACCAACGCCGCTGGCGTCCGTGTGAACTTCGGTCGGAGCACTCGGGTCGTAGTGACGGAGAATGGGCGGTGAGGTAAGTAGACGACGCAGAGTGATGAAGGCTTGTTCACATGCCGGAGTCCAATCACGAAGGTCACCAGGCCCAGCCAGGAGCTTCGTCAGAGGTGCGACGATGCAGGCGAAATTGCGCACAAAGTGACGAAAATAAGAGCAGAGACCGACAAAACTTCTGAGCTCTTTCCTGTAGTCGGCCGCGGAAATTCTGCGACAGCATGAAGCTTGTCAGGGTCGGGGCGGACGCCATCTTTGGAAACGACGTGACCAAGTATGGTCAACTGGCGGGCTGCGAAGCGGCACTTTTTCAAGTTAAGTTGAAGGCCGGCGGTGGCAAGGCAAGTCAGAACTTCGCGTAGACGAGTGAGGTGAGTGGTGAAATCAGGGGAGAAAACTACTGCGTCGTCTAAGTAGCACAAACACGTCTTCCATTTGAGGTCTCGCAAAAGATTGTCCATCATTCTTTCGAATGTCGCAGGTGCATTGCATAGGCCGAATGGCATCACCGTAAATTCATACAGGCCGTCAGGCGTAATGAAAGTTGTCTTCGAGCGGTCGGACTCATCCATCGGGACTTGCCAATAACCCGATCGCAAGTCCAAAGAAGAAAAGAATTCGGCACCATGTAGACAATCCAGGGCGTCATCTATACGCGGTAGAGGGTAGACATCTTTTCGTGTAATCTTGTTAAGGCGACGATAGTCCACACAGAAACGAATCGAGCCATCTTTTTTCTTAACCAGTACCACGGGAGACGACCAAGGACTACATGAAGGTCTGATAACGCCACGTTCAAGCATGTCCGAAACTTGCTCAGTAATGACACGACGCTCGGTGGATGACACGCGGTACGGTCGCTGGCGTAATGGTGCGTGTCGCCCCGTATCAATGTGGTGAGAAACGGTACTTGTGCGGCCTAATGACGCTTGGTTCAAGTCAAAAGAGGCGTGAAAGACAGTTAAAAGGGTATGTAGGTGCTCACGTTGTGTCGGGTCGAGGTCATCGGCAATAGAGCGACAAAAAACATCTGGTGAGATCCGGTCAGATGGGACATGGGGCGTCAGTGCTGTGACGTTAGTTGTAGCTTGGTCGTCGGCAGCAGGGAAAGACACAATAACGTCATCGTCCACAGTCTGGATGGTGCCAATAATCTCGCCACAGCGCAAAGCTAAAACATGCGAATTTGGGTTAGCAACCAGTATTTCCGCAGCACCATGGTGAACCGTGAGGAGGGCGAAAGGCAACGATATAGGGTGGCGGCGACTGAAGATGGCAGCGGGTTTGAACAAGACCGTCGCGTCGGCAAGCGATGTGCATGAAAGAGGGACAAATACAGCACTGTGTGGAGGAAGGTCAGTATCTGAAGCTACACAGATCCTGCTAACATCAGGAACTTGCAAGTCGTGAGTTGGCAAATCGCACAGAACGGAGAACTGAACCTCAGCACGTGCACAGTCAATGACGGCATGATGGCGCGACAGAAAATCCCAGCCGAGAATCACATCGTGGGAGCAACAGGTTAGCACAAAGAATTCAATCGAGTACAAAATATCTCGAATCAGCACCCTGGCAGTGCGCATAGCGACGGGCTGAACTTGTTGAGCGGTGGCTGTTCGAAGCGATATTACCGAAGGCGTCATGGTCACTTTACGTAATAAACGGCAAAGCTTTTCGCTAATCACGGATATGGCGGCACCTGTATCGACGAGCGCAAAAGATTTGATGCCATCCACTGACACTTCAATAACGTTAGCGGGGGAGAAGCGAGGACTTCGATTTTCCGACGACGACGCAGTTCGTGCCTCAGGAACTGCGGAAATCAGTTTTCCGCCTCAGTACTGGCGCTGGGCCGACGACGCATAGGTGAGAGGGAGCGGCGGCGAGGGGAAGGCGAGCGACGAGCACCAAAGGGCTGGTACTCCGGAGCTGGTACGTCATCAGCAACGTAGACTTCCGGTGGCGGCTGTTGTGGCATACGAAATGGTCGGAATCCGTAGTTGGGGGCTCGCGTGGTGCCCATGAAGGCCGGGAAACGCCGGCGGCAGAAGCCGCTACATGTCCCGGGGTGCCGCAGGCGTAGCATATGGGGCGGTTATCAGCAGTGCGCCAAGGATTTGTATCCTGCTGTTGTGCACCGAAGAAGTGAGCCGCCGGCTGCCGAGGCAAAGGCGCAGGAGAGAACAGCGGCGGGCGAGGCGCTGAAGGCGGAGGAGAGAACACCGGTAGGCGAGGAGCCCGTGCAGCCGCCTCAGCATACGTCAGAGGTGCGGCCACGGGAGCCGGCTGAGATGAAGATGGAAGAGCTTTGGTCACTTGCTCTTGAATCATCTGCCGGATCGCTGCAGCAAAAGAGTGAGAATGCTTCTCCGTGGTCGGCAAAATGGAGAGCTGTCGCGCAACCTCCTCCCGCACAAATTCTTTTATCTGAGTCAGCAAAGTTGTCTGGTTGTCGCCAATAACCAATGCTGCTAGCGAAGTTTCCGTGGGTGGTGGGCGTCGAGCTAAGATGCGTTGTTTCCGTAGCTCGTCAAAACTTTGGCACAAGTTGATGACGTCAGCCACAGTACGCGGATCCTTCGCTAACAACATTTGAAAGGCGTCCTCATCAATGCCTTTCATAATGTGTTTTATCTTGTCCTGTTCAGCCATTGACGAATTCACCCGCCTACACAGGTCAATGACATCTTCGATATAGCTGGTGAACGTTTCACCGTGAAGTTGCGCGCGCCCACGTAGGCGTTGTTCAGCGCGAAGCTTGCGCACAGCGGGACGCCCGAACACTTCTGCAAAACTGGTCTTGAATGCAGTCCATGTGGTGAAATCGTGTTCGTGGTTTCGGAACCAGAGGTTCGCGACGCCGGTAAGGTAAAACAACACGTTATGCAACTTGCTGGCGTCGTCCCACTTATTGTGCCGGCTTACCAGCTCGTACAACGACAACCAATCCTCCACGTCATGATCATCGGTGCCGCTAAAGACGGCAGGATCATGCTGGCGCAACACACCAGAAACGATGACCGCTGGAGGCTGAGGTGTATCTTCCTGGGCGGTGTCGTCAGGCATGGTCGTAGCAGTGGGGAGCGTCCGGCTTCGGAGTTCCAGTTTTCGAGGTTACCCAGCACTTCCACCAAATGAAAGGGGGATTTATTGAGACTCGTCCGAGGGATCGCAAGTAGCTTTGTAGGCACAGTCCTAGCTGTTGGCATCCGTAGCTCGAGCTCGGGTCTCGCGCCGAAGCGATGGCAATGCCCACGGCGCCTACATGCCTACATGCATATTCCCCACTACAATATATATATATATATATATATATATATATATATATATATAAGTGCCCTTAATTTTTATGGTGGTAAGATACTGACACTGCAACGCTATGTAGGCTATCTCTGGATGCCGATTCAATAGTTCCAGCATATGATAATCCAACGATTGCATGCCATAAGGCACACCAATCGTTCGGCTCGGCTCATCCTCGGCTCACCCTTCGCTCGCAAGTTAAACATAGCAAGCTTATTGTGTTTTCAAATACAGATATAGCGGTCCCAAAAAACTTGCCATGATGCAAGTAACGCAAGCTGGCATTTGTTGCAGTGGGAATTGCCCAATGCCAGGCAATCCCGCGCGTCGTCCGCTAAAAAAAGGCATAAAAGACAATCCTTGCTAGCCAAGCAGGGTATACGTAGTAAAGAGAAGCATTTCCTTATCAAGAACGAAAATTGAGCTTCAGCTGTCGTCAGGGGCGTAGCCAGAAATTTTTTTCGGGGGGGGTTCATCGGCCCGACCAGGGGGGGGGGGGGGGGGGGGGGGCAAGCGTCTGCTTTCCACTACGTGACGTGATCGATAATAAGTATCGGTAGTTTAAGCACACTCTATGCATGTATATCAAAGACATGGGAACCCCCCCCCCCCCCCTCGCGTGTGTGTGTGGCACTGTGTGCTTGTGAAGAAATTAAGTAAAAAGTAATGTAAGCTCAGTAAAATACAGTAAGTACGACAGGTACAGTGGGCGTTTGGAGCAACCGTCTCTCATCGCGCCACTGAATCGACCAGTCTTAGAAAACGCATCATTGAGACGACCCGCCCGATCGGAGAAGACATCATTAATTGTTAATCTCCGTTAAGCGTAGATGGCGTCGTCCTCGTCGGGGCGAAGTGCGTTTCACAGGTCAAGGACGGCTATACATGTGAAAATGCACGTGTTACCAGGCTATACCTACTCCCATAGCAATAGCTTGTTCGCTGCGTCTTTGCGCTAGAAAACTTAAATACGCGCAAAAACGAGTAATGCTTTTTTTTTTTTTTTTTTTTTTACGAAGCTTTCGTCGCCTTGCAATTCCTGCGGCAAGTGCATGGGCCGCTGTGTCTTCCGCTGTGTGCGAGCGTGCAGCCGTCATTTGCCTTTACGTCAACATATTCAGAATTGTACAGAATATTTCACCGCACTGCATAGTTATGGCATGTGTACGCATTTTAAGTAGTGCGTGCGAGTCATTTCTGCTTCACTTAGGCCGGTGCAAACAAGAAGCGGCCTTGTACCTCACAGAATCTCGACTGATTGGTGTACTAGTGATGCAGGAATGAACTCCGGTCTTGTTCAGTGCATAGTGCACATAATCAATTTCTCAGGACGCGTGAACTCCGACGAGAACTGTCAGCGCCTGCAACAAGAGTTTACTTACGCTGTACTACGCACAGCAGTAATCCATGCTTGTCGGCTGTCTGTTTCGTTCATTCTGTTGCGAGTCGGTGGAATTTCACTGCTGGCATCAACCCTTTCGTGTGTACATTGCTGGTTTGGGATTCCACAACACAACAGCAACTACCAGCATTTCGTAATTGCTGGTTTGGGATTCAGCAACACAACAGTAACTACCAGCCTTCCGTAGGGGTGCAATCGCAAACGAGAGACGTTTTGCGCTGCAGACTATGGCTAGGTTCACATTTGGGAAGCGGCAAGCGGGTGGAGAGGCCAAAGCGGCCGGAAAATCTTTTCCGCGCATGTCCAAGTTCACATTTGTTTTGCTACCACCGCGGCCGCAGCTGCCGCTTTCGTCCACATCCATCTAGTCTGCGTACGTTTGTCGGCGTGGTGGCGCTCATTATCGCATTATTTCGAGCGGTATGTTCATTCACTGACCCACCCGTCATCAAAAGTGATCATCTTGCGCAATTTCGCGTGTCATCTGCGACCTTCGGTAAGTTCCTCGTTGGCGTTCTGTAATTCTCCTCACACGGGCGCGGTAGCGCTGTGTCACAGGTTGCTGCCTAGGCGTGATTATATTTCTTTAATAGCTTTTATTTACAAGTTGTAATAACATTTCATCATTTCGTATTATTTTCGACGCCTCCAGGACACGAAAGCGGCAACGGGAACACCAAAGCTAAAACCCGGGCTGGCCCTTGTGTTGAGGCTCGCCGAAGCCTGCGCGTCCTACGTGAGACCTACGCTCCCAATCTATCGTCGCGACGAGAAAAGCACCCCGCGACTTCTGCAACATACCGTGCACGTGCGAGGAGAATTATGGAGCGCCAACGAGGAATCTGCCTAACTATTGTCTTCCATGGAAGTGGAAGAAGAAATGGCTTTTATACTTCTACCTACTTGTTTTCTAGAAATGGACAATGAATAAACGAAAGACGCGGACACCTCGGAAACGGCGGTTGTGGGTTCAACTGGCTTTGCAAAAGCGCGAGAAGTTGGGTCACGCCAAGGCTTCGTTGCCGCACCTCCTGTCGCGCGACGTTGAATACTATCGCGAGTATTGCTGACAGTACGTTTGAGTGCCACTCTTGTCGTAGAGCAAGGGGTGGTTCTTGATCGCGTCGATCAGCATTACAGCCTACACTTTTGGTGCCATGTTCAATGTTACGACCGGAAGTTTACATGCTAGTGTAGCTTCCGGTCGAGCAGAACGACTTTCCGCCGCGTTTCCGCTTCGCCATGGCGAAAAAAATCGGTCCGAGACCAATTTGGCTCGCCGCCTGTTTTTCTGCCTGTTTTGCCGCCTGGGCGGGCGGATTTTTGCAACATTTTGCCGCTTCCGACAGCTTCGAGACCAAGTTCCTACGCGAACGTGGCCTAACCGGCACCTGAAGGGAAGCGGCGGAAATGTATACCGGAAATTTCGACCATCTGGGGACTTTAACGTGCACCTAAATCTAAGTAAACGGGCCTCGAGCATTTTCGCCTTCATCTAAAATGCGGCTGCCGCATTTGTTGCTTCATTTGTTGCGCATTTGTTGTGTCAGAATGCGGCCGCCACATTCGCGCCCAAAACCTCACAGAGTGTCAAGGCCTAGACAAACACCGTGACAGTTTTTTTCCATATGCAGACATGATTCGCTGTAAATTACCAACCCAAACGGAAGCGCCCAGGCATGAAAGTGTGAAAGTAGCACCGGTTTCTTGAAATATGTCAGCGCGAAGCGACGAGAGAAAAGGGTGGGTTAGTGGGAGGGGGGGGGTGCAAAAAATTTCGGGGGGGGGGGAAGTTTGAACCCCCCCAACCCCCCCCCCCCCCTTGGCTACGCCACTGGCTGTCGTTATGTTGGACTTTCAAGCGTGCAGCCGAAGGGAAGGTGCCCAGACTTTCGAAAGTCTGGGCAGGGGGGGCAAATGGCAAACTACCCCCCCCCCCTGTACATACTCGAACGAGCCCCGGCGGTTCAAGGTCTTTGCGACGCGATGAATGACCTTGCGAGACATGGCGTAGTAGAGCTTTCGCTCTAAAAGAGAGGGTGCGAGCTTTGCCCCCTCCCGCCATATTCAAAACTCGGCGCCTATGGTGCTTGCCACATTATAGTGCAGCAGTTGAGCGGGTATTTTCTGCTGTAAACAACCTGAAAACGAAGCTGCGGAACAAGTTTAGCACGGAGAGTATTTGTGGCCTTCTGCACACGAAACGCCTGAAGACAATTCTGCAGCATATCATAGCTTCAACATTGACAGGCCATTGACAAGGAGAATTGACGATTGGCACAAGAATGAACATGAGGAGGAGGAGGAATAAACTTTATTTAGGAAAATGAGCAGACGCTAAAATCGTCCGAGGTGGGCGGCGTCCCTAGTCCAGGATGCCGTGGGCCTGAGCCGATATCTTGGCCCTGCTCACCAGGCGATGCTGGTCTTCAGGGCTCGGGCTTGTCAGCTGGGCCTCCCACTGCTCGACGGTTGGTCCGGTGATGGGTGGTGTCGATGCGTTTTGTTTACATTCCCATATCATATGGTAGAGGGTATTGGGCGCAGAGCAGAAGGCGCATCTGTGAGTATAGCTCGTAGGATACATGGCGTGTAGCAGGGTGCCGTGCGGGAATGTGCCGGTCTGTAATTTGCGGAAGATCACTGCCTCTTCTCTTGTTAGCTTGGGATGCGGGGGTGGGTAGATCCTCCTGCCCAGTCTGTAATGACTCAGGATATCGGAGTATCTTTTCGGGACGCTATCATGTTGGTCTGCCGGTGCTCGTGAACCCGGTGGGATAGCCCGGAGAATGTGATCTCGGGCAGCAGCGTTAGCCGCTTCATTACCCGCCAGGGACTCGTGTCCCGGGGCCCAGACAATGTAAAGTTCTTGAAAATTGTCTAGTTTTTCGAGGATGCTCAGGGCTTGTTTCGAAATGCGGCCCTTTTGGTAATTTCTGCATGCTGTTTGCGAGTCCGTGATGACTGTGATGTGATCTTCCTCTCGCTTACCCGTAGTGGCTGCCAGGGCTATCGCCGTTTCTTCCGCGCAGTCGATGTCTGAAGTGCTTACCGAGGCTGCTGCTACCTCTTGTCCTTGGCCGTTGATCACGCTGATAGCGTGGGCCGCTCTGTTCTTGTACTTTGCCGCGTCGGTGTATCTGACTTCTTGTTTTGATCCTTCGTAGGCCTTACGTAGAGCTTGCACTCTCGCTCGCCTCCTTTCTCTGTTGTATTCAGGGTGCATGTTTCTCGGGATGCTGGCCACCGTGATCTTCTCCCTCAGGGGCAGAGGAACCCGCTGTTTTCTGGACTCATATTCGACTGAGTAGCCCAGTCTTATTAGGGTGTCCCTGCCCGTGCAGGTGAGCTTGAGTCGCTCTATCTGGCTCGTCTTGTGGGCCTCTGCTAGTTCCTCCCAAGTATTGTGGATGCCCAGGCTGAGTAGCTTCTCCGTCGACGTTGTCGGTGGAAGCCCCAGTGCCAGCTTGTAAGTCTTTCGTATTAGGATGTTCAATTTGTCTCTCTCGCTGTTCTTGAGACCCAGGCCGGTACGGGGTGCCGTAAGTGACTCTGCTGATTATCAGGGCTTCTATCAATCTGATTGTGTCCTGCTCTTTCAGGCCGTGCTTTTTGTTAGTCACTCTTCGCACCAAGTGCGCGACTTGGGTAACTGTCGCTTGCAGCTTTTTAATGGCGGCGAGACCGGCACCGTCCTTCTGGAAAGTGAGGCCCAGAATACGGAGTACGTCCACCTTGGGTATGTTGACTCCATGTAGGGTCAATGTTGGGTCTGGTGTCTCCTGCGGAGGCCGCCCTCTTGTCCTCCTTTTGAGGATCAGGAGCTCCGACTTTTCCGGCGCGCATGAAAGACCGCAGCGGTGTAGATAATGCTCGGTCCTGTCGATGGCTTCCTGCAGTGCGTCTTGTTGCTCGCCCACCGATCCCGTACACGTCCATATGGTCAGGTCGTCTGCATATATTGCGTGATGGATACCCCTGATGTTCTCCAAGAGCTTCGGCAATCCCCTCATCGCTATATTGAACAGCAACGGGGAGATCACCGACCCCTGGGGGGTTCCTTTGGGCGGTATTTGGAACTTCTCGGTCCTGAGGTTCCCCAGGCCTATGGTCGCCGTTCTACCCGTCAGGAAGTCCCGGACGTAGTTGTATGTCCGCCGTCCGCAGTTGGTCCGCTGTAGGCTGTTTAGCACTGCTTCGTGTGAGACGTTGTCGAAGGCTCCCTTCACGTCGAGTGCCAGGATGGCACTCTTGTGGCGTGTGCTGAGGCCGTCGATGACTTGTTCTTTTAGCTGAAGTAGAATGTCCTGGGTGGAGAGGTTTGGTCGGAAACCGAACATAGTATTCGGCAGGTGCCCCCCTTCTTCCAGGTAGGGCGAGAGTCGATTGTGGACCATGTGCTCGAAGAGTTTTCCCGCGCACGACGTGAGAGAGATCGGGCGCAGGTTCTGTATCTTGACGGGCTTGCCGGGTTTCGGGATCATCGTTACGTCCGCGTGCTTCCAGGAAGCCGGTATGCTGCCGGTCTGCCAGCTTTCATTGATATATTTTAGTAAACTCTCCGTCGCCCCGTCGTCCAGGTTACGGAGGGTCTTGTTGTTAATTTTATCCCTGCCGGGCGTCGTGTTTCTCGTGAGATTGTTTAAGGCTGCCATGATCTCCGACTTGGTGAAAGGTTGGTCTAAATCCGGATTGGGTTCCCCCTCGTACTCCGGGTGAATGACTGGCCGCGCCTTCCGTTGTTGTTCGTCTCCGAGGTATTTCCCGGTGATGGCTTCGAGCACTTCTTCCTCGGTGCCCTGGAAGTTGTGTATAAGTCTTTGTATGTGTTGCCCCGTGACATTTCTTGATTCCGTCTTCGCCAGAAGGGTCTTTAGAATGGCCCAGGTCTTTCGGTTGCTGAGGGTTCCCTGTAATCGGTCGCACACTTGATTCCAGTTCTGACGTGCGAGTTTTTCAGCATACTCTTCCGCCTGCCGCGAGACTGCGGCAATGCGGATCTTGAGTTTGCGGTTTCTCTTCTGCTTCTTCCACCTCTTCAAAAGTCCACGCCTGGCCTCCCAGAGGTGAAGTAGGTGTGGGTCGACGTCGGGATTGTCCGCAGTGAGTTGGATGGTCTTTGTGTACTTGGTAACCAAGTCCACCACGTTCTTGGTCCACTCCTCGATGTCCTCTAGGCTTCCGGGGTGTTCATATTTTCGGAAAGCGGGCCAGTCCGTAATTTTGGCCTGACCTAATCTCACGGGGGTTTTGTGGTGCGTGATTTCGGTCTGGATGATGTGATGGTCGCTGCCTAGAGTCTCTTCCAGTCTCGACCACTCGACTTGCCTTAATCCAGTGGAGAAGGTCAGGTCTGGGCTGGTGTCTCTGGAGACACTGTTGCCGATTCTAGTTGGTATTTGAGGATCGGTCCACAACGTCAGCTGGTGGTGTTGTGCCGCGTTGTGCACGTCCATACCCTTCTTGTTGGTTGATCGGTAGCCCCAAGCTACGTGTGGAGCGTTAAAGTCGCCCACCACAAGGAGTTTTTGACCCTTCGTGACTTTCTTCACTTCTCTCAGGAATTTGTCCAAGTCCTTGAGGCTGTCGCGCGGAGGACTGTATACATTCAGGATGTAGATGCTCTGCAGGGTTTTCTTGTGAGGAACAAGCTCAATCAGAGTGTGTTCAATTCTGTGGTTGATTTGGTGCTGCTGCGTCGTGTGATGTTTCTTGATCAGGACGGCGGTCCGGGTCCTTCCTGAGGCAATGTGCGTTTCGTAGCCGCGCATCGTAATATTGTTGGTTTCTGTTTCCTGTAACGCGACGACGTCAGGTTGGTGTAGGGTGCATAGGTGAAACAAATTTTGCCGTTTCCGATTTATTCCTCTGCAATTCCACTGCCAAATTTTGAGGGTTTGGGTCGCTTCTTTCTTCTTTGCTATTTTACTCGCCATCTTGGCTTCCCAGAGTCTCGTTCATCTGGGCTTCTCTGATGGGGTATTTTGGCTTTTTTCTTGCCTGCTCTTTGTCCTTTTCTAGGATGGAGATGCGTTGGCTGAGCTCGTTGCCCATCTGGGTGATCTCCTGGCGGAGCGTTTGTACGGCTGCTTGGACGGTGGCTGCCACAGATTTACTTATGGTGTCGACGGCCTGAGCGAGTTCGACTCGGAACTCATTTCTCAGTTCGGCCTTGTCTTCAATTCGGGCCTTGTTCATCTTGTGCTCTATTCCCGATTCTAGGTCCTCTATCGGGGGAGTATGTTCCCTCGGCGGCGTTAGTGTTGTGGTCGGTTCCTGCTGCTTCTGCAATTGTTCAATGAGATGTTGGAGCTTCACCTCCAGGGCTTGTTCCCTGGCCTGAGCTCTTCTGTCCCGTTCCTCCTGACGTCTTTCTTGCTCTTCTAGACGCTTCATGAGCCCTTCATTCCGCTTCATCAAGTCGGCGTTTTGCCTTCTGAGGGAAGAGATGGTTTCCTCGTATCTTGAATTTCGCTCTTGTGTCGGCAGTGAGGGAAACGGGTCGGTTGTCGACTTAGAACTGGCTATCACTTCCGCCCAGCTGATCTTCTGCTGATCTTGCTGTGGCTTATTTGTTCCATACACCGAGGAGCTTGAACTTGTCTCCCTTGTTATAGATGGCTGTCGGCCTCTTGATTTGCTTCTCTCCCTGACGTACAGGGGCGGCGGTCTTGGCTTGAGCCTTTTCTCGCACTCCTTGCTTGCCGTCTCGTGAGGTAGTCCGCATAGTTTGCACTGCAACTGGCAATCATGGTCTGCTTGTGGGTTCTGCACCCCGCACCGGTTGCAGATAGGTTTATCTGGGTTGGGGCATACGTCCTGACGGTGGCCAATTTCTCCGCAGGCCTTGCAATACTGTACCGATCTGCGGTATGGGCGGCAACGTGTGTACGAGCTGGCCACCTTCACGTAGAAAGGGACGTGCGGACCTTCGAAGGTTATAACTGCTGAGGTGGATTTGCCGAGCATCCTAGCATGCAGGATGCCACAGTTGTTGGCTGCCAGAAGTTCCGCAAGTCGTTTCTCCGTCGTACACGCAGTGATACCGTGCACGACTCCACGCACTGTTCCTGGGAGCGGTTTGATGTACGGCGTCATTTCGTATGTGGCCGCCCCTAGTTCGATGCCGTTGATGGAACCGAGCTTGAGTGCGTAGTCCTCGTCGGCGGTGCTGGCAATTATCAGGTTCTGCTTCCATTGCGTTTGGATGGTTACTTTCGCGCAAAACTCTTTGAAAGGGGAACCACTTGCCCTTGCAAGTCCCTCGGTGATCTTCTCGTCCGGCCAGCTGGATAGCTTCATGCCGGTTCTTGGTCGGTACACCACCTTGTAATCATTATCTGGCAGCGGCGGCGTCGCGCGTCGCGGCGGTGGCTTGCCGTTGGTTCGGCTTCCCTGATCTTGCTGACGTTGCTGGTTGCTGTTGGCTTGCATGCTTGATTCCACTCTCGGGTTGCTCCTCGCGTTAAGTCCTCCTTGCTGGTTCTGGGAGTTTCCTTGCTTTCCTCCCTCTTGTATGCGGTCCTCGTTTGGCGACTTCTTGTTTTTCCTTGCCTTGATTGCTTGGAACCATGGGCCAGCTTGACTCAGCGTCTTCCCGCTGTTCTCATCGAATTCCATGTTGCTCTGGTCCGCTGTCGAGTCTTGACTATTGTTCTCTATTTCCATTTCGTGAGCATTGTCGTTCGTTGCACCTGCCATTCTCGATGCTCGCGAGGCCACGCAGGCCCGCTCCTGGGGCGCGTGCGGCGGTCGGAGAACGGCGTTCGAATATGTCGAGGTGCTCGTTGCTCGGTGGGTCAAGGTAAACAAATCCACTCACCGCTGTAATTGTGGTATCTTTCGATGCCGCTTGCCTTGTTGAGTTGAATGACACAAAATCGTGAAGTTTGGTTAAGGTTAACCGCAATAACTCGCGATAAAAGCAGCAGCCCATGTGAAGCGCGTCCGCTTCACTCGGCCCCCTGGTGGCAATCATGAACATGAACATGAGTGTATTTAATATGGTGTTGCTGGCGCAGTCCTTTCTGGAATTTAACGCCACGCCTAGTCATCATTTAATGTTACACTTATATATATATATATATATATATATATATATAGGGTGTTTCATTTTAGCTGCACCAAATTTTTAAAAATTGCCTGTGGCAGACAGCACAATGCCAATCCTTGATCTAAACTACTCGATAAGGCGGCCATTACTTCCACAAGAAATCAAAACGCCTAATTGAGTAATTACCATAATCACGCTAATTAACTTTTTAATTAATTATTTTACGGCACATCTTTAAATCTACTAATTATAGCCACTGAGTTCGCAAGGCGTATCCACTTGGAACGAATTCTGAGGACTGAACCAGTTTCGAGATATTAATTTTCAAAGTGTCCGACGAAATGCATGGGCGTTCCAGTTAATTTTGTGCTCCAGTGCATAAAACAGCGTTTTCCTGAAAAAGTTAACTGGAACGCCCATAGATTGCGTGGGACACGTTAAAAATTAATATCTCGAAACTGGTTCAGTCCTCAGAATTCGTTCCAAGTGGATACGCCTTGCGAACTCAGCGGCTATTATTCGTACATTGAAAGACGTACCGCAAAATTATTAATTAAAAAGTTAACTCGCGTAATTATGGTAATTACTCAATTAGGCGTTCTGATTTCTCGTGGAAGTAATGGCCGCCTCATCGAGTAGTTTAGATCAAGGATTATAAATGTGCCATCTTCCACAGGTAATTTTAAAAAATTTGGTGCAGCTAAAATGAAACACCGTATATATATATATATATATATATATATATATATATATATATATATATATATATGTGTGTGTGTGTGTGTACAGGGTGTTTCAGCAAACACTTTCAAAAATTCTTAAAGGTTGCCTGTGGCAGTTAGCCCAATTCTAGTTAATGAGCTGGTCTACTCGAAGAGGCGGACATTACTTGCACAAAAAATCGAAACGCATATTCGAATAATTCACAGAAATTCACTAATTAAGTTTTTAACTAATTACCTGATGGCCCATATTGCAATTTAGAAATTGTAGCCGTGGCGTTCGCACCACATTCTTACCTTCATTAAAGTTCTTTGTCTGTCTGCGTGTGGAGTTCGCAAGGCGGATCCACTTGGAACGAATTCTCGGGATGACAACAGTTTCGAGATATTAATTCCCAAACTTTGCGGAGAAATGCATTGGCGTTCCAGTTAGGTTCTTAACAAAACGTCGCTTTTTGCATTGAAGCACAAAATTAACTGGAACGCCAATGCATTTCTCCGCAAAGTTCGGGAATTAGGATCTCCAAACTGATCTCATCCCGAGAATTTGTTCCAAGTGAATCCGATTGTCGTGCAAACTCCAGGGCTAAAATTTGTAAATTGCAATATGGGCCATCAGGTAATTAGTTGAAAACTTAATTAGTAATTTTTTGTTAATTAGTACAATATGCATTTCGATTTTTTTGTGCAAGTAATGTCCGCCTGTTCGTGTAGACCAGCTCATTAACTAGAATTGGGCTATCTGCCACAGGCAACCTGAAATAAATTTTGAAAGTGTTCGCTGAAACACCCTGTATATATATATATATATATATATATATATATATACAGGGTATTTTGTTTAGCTGAACCAAATTTGTAAAATTAGAAAAATGTAAATCTTGGTCACGTTATGTTTACCATTCGAGTGTACGTATTGGCGGCCTCCAGATACAGAGAAATTTCCCCACTTAGGTGCCTAATTAGCAAAGTTACGCTAATTAACTTTCTAATTATCAACAATAGGTGACTACAGCAAATGAGTACTTTGGGGCCCGTCCTCGACACTACCTATCCCAACGATCACATTTTCAATAGCGGAGTTCATGTGAGAGCTAAGCGACCAACTAGTTCCCCCTGACAGGCTCCTTGAAACCGAAACTGGCCGCAAAAAGAGCGTCGTTGTCGTCGATGTCACCGCCCCCCTGCCTTCCGTCACGTCTCCGAGGTAGGCGCCGGTCCGGCCCGAGGGCAGCTTGCGTTATGTCCTTGCTATCTGCGGCGTTCGCCGTCGACGCTAGAGACTGATATGACGCAGTGCCTGTAGTATCTACAAGCCCAAGGAGCGGGGTTCGCGCTACAGCGCAACGTGGCGCCCGAAGGAATGACGAAGTAAATTTGGCGGCCAGCCGGCATTCAAGCGCTAAGCCAACGCCGCAAACAGCAAGGTAATAACGCAAGCTGCTCGTTGGGCCGGACCAGCGGTGACGTCGGAGACGTGACGAAAGGCTAGGGGGCGGCGACATCGACGACACAGACGCTCTTTTTGCGGCCAGTTTCAGTTTCAAGCAGCCTGCCAAGGGGAACTAATAGTTCGCGTAGCTACTTGGGCTGCAATCGCGCAAGCAGCTCGCTTTCCGTAAAATCCCTATATAAGAAAAGTACCGCCATCCTTTGATAAACGCCGCTTCTCTCTCTCCTGTATCTCCGATTGGACGATGATAGCGCGCGCTTTTCTCAGACAGACAGACAGACAGACAGACAGACAGACAGACAGACAGACAGACAATGAACTTTTATTGAGGTCCTGAGGGACTAGCCGGCGGAGACCCGCTGGGGCCCCCGGCTCGCCGCTGGCTGCTCCCATGTCGGAATCGGGAGGCGAAGCCTCTCCGCTCTTTCACGGGCCCTCTGGACGGATATGGACTGGAGCTTGAGTTCCGTACTTGAGATGGCCTCGTCCCAGTCCTGTTCGCTGGTGAGTGACGTATCCCGTAACGCAGGACACTGCCAGAGCATATGTGCTTGAGTGCTAAACGCCTCCCCACAATCCGGGCACTGTGGGTCAATTTCTGTATTAATCCTGCTTAGGAAACCTTGCGAGGGATATGACCTCGTCTGAAGCATCCTAAGCGTGATCGATTGAGCTCTACATAGATTTGGGTGTGGAGGCGGGAAGCGCCTGCGTTCCTCTTTATAGTGGGAGACGATTTCATGAAATGTTAATAAGGGGTCGCTGTGGCCGAGCTTCTCCGGATCCAATGAAGCCTCCCCACCGTCGCGGCGCGTGAATTCTCGCGCACGGCGGTGAGCAATCTCATTGGGGTTCGGACGGCCCGGCAGCACGTTGTCACCCATGTGAGCGGGGAACCACGTAATGTAATGCACGGGGTCAGAATAAGTTCTTGATTTGCTCTTCAGAAGCGCCTCCGCCTGTCTCGCAACCATTCCCGAAGCGAAAGCCCTGACGGCCGCGCGTGAGTCAGTGTAGATATACGGCCTTTTAAAATCCTGCATCGCCAGCGCTACCGCCACCTGCTCTGCCACGTCGGCCGTGACAGCGCCTACCGAGGCCGCAGATAGGAGCTCGCCCTTCTCGCTGACCGCCGTGACCGCGAATTTACCGGAGCACCCATATTGAGCTGCGTCCACGAAGGTTTCCAGGCCGACCGCTGTCTTTAAAATCATCCTGGCACGAGCTGCTCGCCTGCCCGCATTATGCTGTGGATGAACGTTTCTAGGGAAGGGACCGACGACGTAGGTCCCTCTGGAGCTCTCATCCAGCTGAACCGCCTCACTGTGACTGTAACGCGACCGCAAGCCCGCTGCATCCAAGAGGCGCCTACCCGCGCTGGAGCCCGAAAGCCTCGTGATCTGCGCCGCTTGTTGTGCCTCTATTAGTTCGAGGGTGGTGTTATGAACGCCGAGCTGCATTAGCCTGTCCGTGCTCGCCGAGACCGGAATACCCAGTACCTTCTTGACGCTTTTCCGCATCAACGTATCAAGCTTGTCCCTTTCAGTCTTAGTCCACTGCAGGGCCGAAACCACATAGTTGATGTGGCTCATAAGAAAAGCGTGATGCGCCCTAAGTAGGTTGTCCTCGCCAAGGCCCCCCTTCTTATTGGAGACTCTCATGATTAATCTGAGGATATTCTCGGTTTTGGCGGTCAGATGCGCAATGGTTTTGGTATTACAGCTCCTGGCATCGAGCAACAATCCTAGAATTCTGATCGAATTCACCCTGGGGATCTTCTGGCCGTCCCGCGTGTACACATCTATGGGGATCTGCTCGAGCGGCACGAGCCCCCGAACCCCCTGCCTTGCCGGTCTGTATAACATGAGCTCTGACTTGGTCGGGGAGAGTCGGAGACCCGTGCCCTCCAGAAAGGACTCGGTCACATCCAAGGCCTCCTGGAGCGCCTGTTCCACAGCCGCCTCTGAGCCTCCCGGGCACCAGATCGTAATGTCATCGGCGTACAGCGCGTGTCCCACATTTGGCACGGCGGCCAGCCGCTTCGAGAGCCCGTGCATTGCAATGTTAAACAAGAGGTTCGAGATCACCGCCCCTTGTGGTGTGCCTCTGTTTCCTAGCGCGAATGGTTCTGATTTGGTCTGCCCCACTTTGACGACTGCCGTCCTGCCCCTCAGGAAGGACTCCACAAACGCGAAAAATCTACCGCCCAAGTTCAATGCCGAAATCTCATTTAAGATGAAGTCGTGCGACACGGTGTCGAAGGCTTTAGTCAAATCTAGTGCGAGAATTCCCCTGACGTCTCTAGTCCTGTTGTCAATAACCTGTCTTTTAAGCAGTAGCATGACGTCTTGCGTAGAAAGTGATGGTCTAAACCCTACTATATTGTACGGGAACAAACCCTCGCGCGCTATGTGTTTTGAGATCCTGTTGTGTATAACGTGCTCGGCAACTTTACCTAAACATGACGTGAGCGAAATGGGCCGGAGGTTGTCCAGGCTTAGGAATCAGTACCACCGTCGCCTGCTTCCACGAGTCCGGAACATTACCTTCCTCCCATACCTTGTTAATTTCCTTCGCAATGGTGCTAATGGACCGGTCGTCAAGGTTCCTCAAGACCCGGTTGGTTATGCCATCCGGCCCAGGGGCCGACCTGCCATTGAGATTGTGGAGGACCTCCCTGATATCTGCCTCCGAAAACGGATCATCGAGCTTTGGTGCGTCGTTCCCCACGTATTGAGGGCATTCCTGTAATTCCTCCTTCCCTATCGGAAGATACTTCCGTGCCAGATCTCGGAGAAGGGTCGCATCAGAATGACCCCCCGCTTTTTGCTTATGCACTAGCCTATCTACGGCGAGCCTCTGGTTACCCTTGGTCTGTTTATCATCGAGCAAGTGCTTAAGTAGGTTCCATTTTCCCCCCGTGCGCATTCGCCCGTCTGCTGCGGAGCAGGCTTCGTTCCATTGTTGTCTGTTGAGCTCCAGACAGTGTGCCTCTATGCTGCGATTAAGCTCCGCGATCTTCTTTCTCAGCCTGCGGTTTAGCCTTTGCGTTTTCCACCTCTCCAGCACAGACCTCTTGGCCTCCAGGAGATGCGCCAAGCGCGCGTCCATCCTGGGGGTCTCGAGGTCCGTGGATATTTCCTTGGTGGCCCTTTCAACGTCTCTCTTGACCTGCGCGAGTAGATCTTCCAGTGCACTGTATTCCGACTCATCCTCGTCCCGTATCTTTCTGAAGAGATCCCAATCAACGTACTTTGATATCCTAAGTGGGGCCACTCTGATCCTGATTGATAACGCTACAATGTGATGGTCGCTCCCTAGATTTTCCTGCAAGTTAGTCCAGGCTGCGTCAATGATTCTAACAAAGGCCAGATCTGGCATCGTGTCCCTCGAGACCGAGGTGCCTATCCTCGTCGGAAAGCGGGGGTCCGCCACTAGGGTCAACGCGCAGTCTTCTGCTGTGCTGACTAAGTTCACTCCCTTCACCGTTTGTCTATCATACCCCCAGGCCATGTGGGGGGCATTGAAGTCTCCTGCCACTATCAGAGGGCTGTCACCCGCTATGACGACTGCTCTGCCTAGGAGTCCGCGAAAACTTTGCCTCTGATCTGTCGGAGGGCTGTACACATTGAGCACGAATATGCTCTGTTTGTTCCTGCCACTAGGGATTATCTCAACCAGCTGCGCCTCCAACCTAGTGCTGGCATCAGCTCTGCCTATTGTGATCTCGTGCTCCTGGAAGGAAATTGCCTTCTTAACCATCGTAATTACCCCTCTCATATGGTCTCCTCTCGTCGAGACAACGCGGTAACCCGAGAAGGTCGCCTCCTCACAAAGGGTCTCCTGTAGGAGCAGGACGTGCGGTTTGTCCGCTTGTGCTTTCACAAACTGCTGTAGCGCGGCCTTTCGCCTCTGGAAGCTGGCGCAGTTCCATTGCCACACAAATAATCTGTCTGTGTTGTCCGCCATTTTAACTTTATTAATTTAGAATCCCCTTGAGCGCGGTGCACTTGCCCAACGCTTCGGAATTCTGCTTTGTTTTTTTAACCTTACCGACCACCTTCAGTCTGGTTACGTCAGCTACTTTAGCCTCCATTATCCCCATGCTGCGGTTAAGGGTAGCAATGGCTTCAGACTGTTTCTTGATGGTCTCGGATTGTTGCTCGATAGCTCCGGACTGTGTCCTAATCGCCTCCGCTAATCGATCGAGGACTTCCGCAAGCGATTCTTTCGCGATGGTCGCGGCGGGGGTGGAAGCGAACGCGGGCGCCTCCTCCATCAGCTCCGCCGCAGCTTCAGTCGACTCGGGAGGGGGCGCTTTACGCTTTGCCTGACCTAGCACTGGTTTTAGTGCGGGTGCGGGCGACGTGCTGCCATGACCGTTCTGTGCTTTCCGAATCAATTCGAGGTCTTCCCTCAACTTACGCATTTCCGCCTTGAGCTGCGCGTTTTCCTGCTTTAAAGCCTCAAGACGCGGATCCTCCGTCTGCTCTGGCAGTGTAACATGTGTTACCTTCATTCCAGTAGTCGTCGCCGTGACCTTGTCCACCCAGGTAGGCCCCTTCTGGATGCGAACACTGGAGCGCGAGCGCCCCCTGGAACTGGAGCGCTGTCTGCTGACGGGGTGCCCCCTGGATCGGGAGCGCACTCTGCTGCAGGAGCGCTCCCTGGATCGGGAGCGCCCTCTCGTTGCCGACCGGCCCCAGGAATGGGACACGCTTGCCACGCTGGCATCACGTGATGCTGCAGCTACTTGCGCCTCCCGGGCGCGCCGCCGGCGCCGCCGCCTCCGACGCACGATGTACGGCACCTGGAAGCGCTGGCTGCATCTGCGGTCCGCCGTCGGGTGTGCGCCTCCGCAGATGGCGCACTTTGGGTCACACTGATGATCTTCTGGTGGGGAAACCATGTCGCAACCGCGGCATTTCCTTTTGTCCTCGCCGTTAGGGCAGACGTCTGCTCTATGGCCGAGCTCTCCACACGTGTAGCAAACGTCTACTTGCCTGCGATACAGGGCGCAAGGCAACATGGCTGTCCCGCAGACCACGTGATTCGGCACCCTTTGTCCTTCAAAGAGCACAACGATCGTAGGGGTCTTCTTGATTCTGCGTACTTCCAATGCCTCGGGGTTTCGGTGGTTGACGATGAGCGCCTTTAGATCGGCGTCGCTTATCCCGGGGTCCACCCCCCGCACCACTCCCTTGCAGGTGTCATCCGATGCCGCAGTGTATGCTGCCACGTCGAAGGGGCCCTCCTTCGTGTGCATCCTCTGGATCCTGGCGTAGGCGCGCGCATTCGCCTCATGCGGCGTGGAAATAACTAGAATGTTCTGGATGCCATTGGGGCACACCGTGTCATCCCGCACTTGTTCCGGCGCCAGGGCCGCCGCCATGGCCAGCGCCCGTGCGAGTTGTATTAAATCCGACTTTTTCAAGTCCAGCCCCCCTCGAGGTCGGACGATGATCTTGAATTGATCCCTCGGTAGTCTGGGGAGCCTCGAGGCGTCCACGATACGCTTCAACGCGCTCCGTGGTGAGGCCGTGCGGCAGCCGCGTTTCTCGCCTTTTTGCTTCGCTTCGGGCCCCGGAATCCTTGGCTCGGCCGGCCCGCTCTTCTTCTTCTTCTTCCTTTTGCCCAGCGCTGTTACCCAGCCTGAGCACTCCGCGTCCTCCGGGGTAATATCCATGCCTTCAACAATCACCACGCTTGGATTGGAGGCCATAGCACCGCTTCTCGCCGCGACTCGCCGAGCGTCTCAAGCGAGCGTCTCGCCGAGCGGCCACCGCTCCGCCGTTAGGCTGAGTGCGTTAGGTTTAGCGGCGCGCCAGCGTGGTCCACCAGAAAACAGCTCGGAGAAAAGTCACAAAAGCACCCACCGGTGAAAGTTCGGTGTCCTCCGATTCCTTGCGACAAACCGGGTCGAATGATGGAAATGTCTGACGTGGCAGCCAAAAGAACCTGCCGAAAACATTTAACCAAGCGGGAGCCGATATTCAGCCGTCCGCACTGGTCGGCTTCTTCTTCTTCTTCCCGCTTTTCACATCTTTGTATTTTCTTTTTTTCCGCCTCAGAGCCATGTTGAAAGTCCTCTGCGCAGCCGCAGTCGCCGGCGGCGGCGGCGGCGCGCGCCCGGCCTGAAAGCTTCAACGTGGACTTTCTAGGTGCACCACCGTCGACTTGGCTTTCGCAAGCAAAAAGTAAAGAAAAAAGCAAGCGGAGGTGGCGGAGGAAAGAGTACATGGCGGTACTTTTCTTATATAGGGATTTTATTCAGGCCGGGCGCGCGCCGCCGCCGCCGCCGGCGACTGCGGCTGCGAAGAGGACTTTCAACATGGCTCTGAGGCGAAAAAAAAAGAAAATATAAAGAAGTGAAAAGCGCGCGCTATCACCGTCCAATCGGAGATACAGGAGAGAGAGAAGCTGCATCTATCAAAGGATGGCGGTACTTTTCTTATATAGGGATTTTAGGCCTGAAAGCTTCAACGTGGACTTTCTAGGTGCGCCACCGTCGACTTGGCTTTCGTAAGCAAAAAGTAAAGAAAAAAGCAAGCGCTTTAGGAGAGGAGGCGGCGGAGGAAAGAGTAGATGGCGGTACTTTTCTTATATAGGGATTTTAGCTTTCCGCACGTTCGGTTTGACTGCTACGTCACAAAGTGGGAAATCTGCGGTACCGCCCCGCTGTCTCTGACGGCCGCTGACGCAATCACAATTCTGATCAATCCAGAGAGGGCAAGCGAAGGAACGGAAAAGCGAGCTGTTTGCGCGATCGCACCCATGAACTCCGCTATTCAAAATTTGATCGTTGGGCTAGGTAGTGTTGAGGACGGGCCCCAAAGTACTAATTTACTATAGCCACCTATTGTTGATAATTAGAAAGTTAATTAGCGTAACTTCACTAATTACGCACAAATGCGGAAAGTGCTCCGTATCTAGAGGCCGCCAATACGTACACTCGAATGGTAAACATAACGTGACCAAGATTTACATTTTCCTAATTTTAAAAATTTGGTGCAGCTAAAAAAATACCCTGTATATATATATATATATATATATATATATATATATATATATATATATATATATATAGAAGATACCTGTTCATGCGCAATAAAGTGTATTTGCATAAGCTATGAGGGGCTGATGTTTTCTTATTTCTGGGCAATAGGTCATGCCTGAAACACTAAAGCTTTCAGACATTAACTACCATCTGACGCATTTGCATAGGCTATCGGAGGTATTGAATGTTTTTGAAACCGTGCTTGACTGTGGCTTTCGGTATCCCTATTGACTCTTTTCGCGGAGCAGTTTGTTTTAGAGAAACGAGATGGCGCTCATGGCGGCGCGCCATTTTACGCGCCATACCTCTCCTCAGAGACCGCACACGAATACGAAACCATAACTGCTTCTACCTTGCTTCTGTGCGATCAGCTATCGGAAATGCAACTGAGTTTTCGCTAACACACTGTGCTCCAATCATGCTAGGTTGAATCATGTGGATGGAAGACGTGTGCAGTAGTTGGCTGAAAAAATAGTGACTGGCATGTTAAGGAATAGAATGAATCTGTGTGGCCAAGTTCGCGGACCGCTGCTGCAACTGTCCGAACGTGTTACCGGCACTTCGTGATGTACGGCTTTCCTCGAGGATACAGAAATTTGCTCATCCGCCAGCCTTGTATCGCTAACCTTCAAAGAAAGGGCTTCATCCCCAGAAGGTCGGCAAGAGTGAGTACCACTCGTTAAACAATGACAAAGGGAGTAGCGCTGCTTCCTATCATAGTAAGTTTCGCGCACGTTATCTATACACATCTGTCCCAAATGGCCGGAAAACTTACGCCCACTCTATCGCGGACGTATCAAAAATAAGTGATTGGGCGCACACTTGAATATATGCCCACTGTATGCGCACAATAAATGAGGGACTACACCGATGGCGCACGAATGGTCGAAGCTGAATGTCTTGTGATGGTCCGCAAGACTAAGCGAGTTACTAGCTGTAATATATATTTGCTACAAGGTATTACATTGTACAAAACAGCTACGTTTCAAGCCTTGTGCGCAGCAAGAACAAATCTAGCGGAACTGAGCACACCCGCGAGCGATTAGGCAGAAAATAATCAGATAGTGGCCGCGCACCGAGGAACTTCACTGAGTCAGAAACTGACAAGCATGCACTCCTTCAAAATACTTACCGAATAAAGAACAAAGAGCAAAACACACTAATCCTGACTGAATTCATGAGCGGAATGTTTGGATAGCTTGGAATAGATATTTAGCCCCGCATTTAGAACAAGCACCATATACGCTGCTTGCGCCGTTTGGACACAGCTTAATCGGCTCCGAAAGCGCTTTTGCATGTTCTCTGAAGCTGTGATCAAAGCTTTGTGTCGTCCACCTAGTCACCGTCTACGATATCTCCGAAAACAGAGGTTTTCTAAGCCGCGCCGGCGTCATACACTTCCATTGTAAACAAGGAGGCAACGGAGGCAGTTGAGGCAAGCAATGGACGCGTCACCACGTGATCAAATATGGCAGCGCCCACGGGATCGCCGCGAAAAGGGTCAATAGCCCCTATAGGTTTCTCAGGAGTCAAAAGCATCGCCAAGAACCTCAGGGTCATTTTTCTCCAACTTCTTAGAAACTACAACACAACATTAGAGTACTAACATAAGCGCTTAATTCGTGGGTTCAAAAACTTAGTGCAAAAATTGAAATTATAAATAAGATTTTTTGTGAAAATAATCTATGATTTTTTTTTTTATGTGTCGTGGCAACGCCTCCTACAAAGTCTTTAGGTCGTAGTGGCAACGCTGTCCAAAACAGTAGGTCGTGGTCCAAAAGCCTAAACTAGCCATTTTAAGCCAGGACCACGCCAAATGAGAAGCCGAAAAGATGGCGCCGGATGATTCGAAAGCGGCTGTACCGGCACCCTTATTGCCGGTGGTACGCCAGCCAGACAATTCTGACAAAGTGCTATTGCTAGTTGCATTTTATTTGTCTTTACAAGCAAAGCACCGTGCCGATAATATGATGCTCGAGTTAGAAGCAGAAGCTGCCAGACGTGAAGTTCGGGACACTGAATTTCGGCTACTGAACAACTCCATTGCCTTGGCCGTTCGTGCTGTTTCACTGCGGAGGCGACGCCGACGGCTGCAGCGGCGGAAGCTTTCACTCTAGTGGCGCTGCGGCTGGCTGGTTCGCAAAGCCATGGCAAGGAAGGAAGGAAAATAAGAGGTAAAGCGCGAACAGACCAGGGTAGGATGAACAACCGCCCGTACTAAGTACTGCATGCGCTGATACATGTGACAGCGGTGAAAGTCAAAGTTCAAGAGTACCACGTGTGCAAGTGTTCAAGGTTTCACCGCGAAGAATAAAAGATAACGCCATCCTGCGTCAGCATTATCTCCATTGAAGTTCCTCCTCTTCACCCGCGTTGACCGCTGTCACGGACGCGTTATTAGAAAATGAAAAAGAACGCCACTCGCCACAACCAGCTTACTACTGGATTCACCTACCTTCGGAGAACCAGAACATCGTGCGGGGATGAAACTGTGCGCGGTGTGAAAGAAAGTTATTGCTGTGTTACAAAAGTTTGTTGTAATCCCACCATTGGCTCCACAAGTCGCTATACTTCACCAAAGTAAAATCTTTGCCAACAAAATTCTAGCGTCAGTAATAATTCCTTGGAATACCTGTGTGTTGGTGACAATAAGAATACACGCTATGGAAAAAGAGACGAAGCTGCCTACCATTTTGCCAGACGTTTGTCATAATCTGCCTCCCTTGGAAGCATGCATAAGTGATCGTGTGGGCTGGCAGTAGCACACATGTCAGACATGTGCTACGCTAGCACAACTATACACCGCACAGTCTTGAAAACTTTTTTAGTGCACCAGGCCTGGTTTGCAATTTGAAGACCTTTAGAAAGCATTCGGTCAGACCTTCCAGCAGCTGAACTGTGATTATGGGTAAATATTGAGATAATATTCGTACATTATGCTTCTCGAATATCAAGTAGGTCAGTCTTGCCATGAGCATAAGCTTCGTATGCTAGAAGCAAAAACTTGATGGCCGGTAACACTATTTTGAGATGCCTACACTAGCTTCATCCAATTTCATGGGCTTTGACAGTATCTGCAAAGAAATAGATGCATTTTAATGCATGGAAGGGAGAGGCAACTTAAGGAAATATTCCTGCAGCCAAAAGATTTACATTTGTGATTGAGAAGAAGGGGAAATGAGTGGCCCAATTCTTAAGCCAACAGATAAATTCAGCAATGCAGCTTTAAAAAAAATTAATTATGGGGTAATACGCATCAAAACCACGATAAGATTATGAGGCACGCCGTAGTGGGGGACTGTGGAATAATTTCGACCACCTAGGGTTCTTTAGCGAGCGCCCAATGCATGGTATTGTCTATGTACGTTTCTGACAACCACAGTGATTGGGACAGCATGTTACCCTTCCTGACCTTCGCCTATAATTCGTCCCATCACGAGTACATTGGCTTTTCACTATTTTACCTTCTGTTCGGCCGCCACCCTACTTTGCCCTTTGACACCACTGCTTCTTTCCTCTACGAACACTCCCACTGAATATGCCCAAGACGTCTTCGCCCGGGCTCACACAGCGCGCCAAATTGCCGGCTCCCGGCTCACTGAGTCTCAAGCCGCGCAGAAGATTCGGTACGACAGCTGACATCGGGACGTTCGATTTCCT